>NW_022436945.1:32483561-32567239 GCF_009761245.1 Sapajus apella
TGATTAAAAAACAAAAACAAAAGACAGAGTCTTGTTCTGTTCCCCAGTGTGGAGTCCAGTGGCGTGATCATTGCTCACTGTAATCTCAAACAACTGGGCTCAAGTGATCCGCCCATCTTAGCCTCCAGAGTAGCTAGGACTAAAGCACCTGTCATAATGCCTGGTTAATATTTTAAAATTGTTTTGTAGAGATGAGCTCTTCCTATGTTGTCCAGGCTGTTCTCAAACTCCTGGCCTCAAGTGATACTCCCACCTTACCCTCCCAAAACACTGAGATTACTGGCATGAGCCACTCCACCCTGCTGTGGTTGATTTTAATTTAAACTGAATTAAGCATGTTGATGTTATCAACATATTCTCAAAATTAAGAATTCAACTTAGTCATAATTCATTCAGAAAGAAAATTTAAAGGCATATAAATAACTCAGAGTTTTAAACTCATCTGTGTAATGGAAGACAACAGTACTAAGGAAATACTACTGTGGAGATGCTTCTACTACAATAAGTAAACTACAGAATTCATTTGTTATAAAACATAAGAAATGCACAATTTAAAGGGGGTGATTAGAAGAAGTTGATCTGTAAAGATTTTCAATGTACCATTTTATTCAAGGAATAATCTTAAGGGTAAGAGTAATGTAAACTACAATGGAAATATCAGTTGCATTGAGACAAAACTGAGACTTCAAAAAAAATAATGTTTGCTGTGAGAGAAAAGTATCATCAAACTGTGATCCAGATTAACATACAAAATGAGCTTTTTATGTGACTGATAATTATACTTGTGTTTTCCTTTCATAATCAAATATGAAAACCACTTGAAATTGTAACTATGAGTGGCAGGTGGTAAAATTTCAAATGCTTATTTCAATGGTACCAATAATATTTTCGTTTTAGAATCTCAAGATTTAAAGGACAAGGCTGCCATATTTTTCCTCCAGGAAATAGAGCTATGGACTGCCATTTAATTAAGTAATACCCAGGCTGCAGTTTACGAAAATGATCATGAAATAATCATTCCCTTCTCAAATCATTCAATCCTCAACTGATACAATCCTCTAAGCTTCACTTGCAAACTTATCCTTTAAATGTACAAGATGTTTGACAAAAATATATATAATTTCAAAAGAAAATAAAGACTAGCATATAGCATGTATTATTTTTCTTGTCAACGAACAAATTGTATCTACAGGTAAAGACCCCAAAAGACACATCTGTAGTGAAAGATTAAATTTTGTTTTCATTTGGAACTGTTGTTTCTTTGAATAACTTGATTAAAAAGCCCCTAGAAACTGATATTAAAATTGACTTAACAAATTATGAATATCCAAAAACTTTGGGTGGCTTTGCAAATTTATCTTTTACTTACTCCATGAACACACATTATCTGAAGATTTGAAGTTAAATTTTCTATGAATTATTTTTTCAGTCATAAGCTACAAATTTTCAGTAATGCTCAGCCAGAATGATCATCATATTACTTTAGAGGAACAAATTTCGAGCTGATTTCCAAAAATAGAAAAATATGCATGTTGATTTTTGAGTTATCAAAGTAATTACTAGGTTCGCATAGAATATTCCATATTATTTAATTATTTGGCTTCTATAAAGTGCAACTGTTTAATGCACCCAGAGATGTAGACCACCTAAATCATATAAATTTTTATTAGCATTAACATAAATGCTATTTCACCTAGGACAGACCTTGTTTATGCCTATTTCACTGATAGATTCTCTTTTGAATTATAAAAATATCTCAGTATGGAAAATAATATAGGTAGATACACTAATTTTCAAATACTTATTTATTCCTAGATACTGTCAAGAAACATTTTGGTACCTACCACATGCCAAGCACTCTTCTAGACCCCATGTACATTTCATTTTAATGAATTTACACAAAAATGTGTTTTAATTATTGAAAAAGCCACAGAGGCTTCTACTTCCCCTAGGATATTAACATAGCTATTAGAAGCTATTATTGCTGCTCAGAAGTAAATGTCCTAGCTTCTGACACTGAGGGACTTCACTGGCAAATTAAGTGGTCTTAACTGAAATTAGAAAATTACACGGAAATAATTGCCACAGTTGGTTAGCAAACAGCTCTGGCATCAAGGTCTAGAACAAAATTAAAGATTTCCATTTTTTTTATAACAGTGAAGTTTGAGCTACCAGTCATTACATATTCATACAATGTTTCAAATGGGGATAAAAAATAGGTTGTCCTGCTGGCATAGAGACAAATGGAAGGAAATTCAATGTTTTAGCCAAGAATTGATAAGAGCATAGTTGGGGGTATTTGCAATCATCTTATATGCAAATTGAGATTATCAAACTGGAAATTATTTAATAAACATTACCTACCATAATGCTTTTTGTATTATTGATTCCCAAATGAACTTTCATAATCCATTTTGAGTGTGACATGTACTTCCTCATATTACTTAATCCTTACAAAAATCTCAGCATGTATACAGCCAACATGATTCTCAATCTTCAGGTGAGAAAACAGCTTTACAAACAGTTTTACGTTTGTAAAATAAAAATATAAAAATAAAAACATTAACATTTGTAAAATAAAAATATAAAAAAATTTATATTTTTAAAAGCAAGAAGCTGTGTGGCTCATAGGAAAGAAAGACATAGAAAATATAAATTAAACTATACTTATTTATCTTACACATTAAGATTCTCAGAATTAATCATTCTCTTAAAGAAATGGTGCAGCACCCTTAGCTGCTCTCCAATCTTCAGAGATTTTATTTTTTCCACCCAACATAATGAGATCTGACTTTCTCTGTATGTTATTCTTTGGGGTTGGGTTCTGCTGGATGTCAGTATATCCAGAGAGAAAGAGACAGAGTGACAGAGAGTGACAGAGATAGAGAGGGAGATCATCATAGTAGGATGACTATTTCTCAAGAAAAGTGTATGACACCAGTAAAATAAGTTAGATCTATTAGTAGTAGGGCTTAGTCCAGGAATTACAATTATAATATTAAAGAAAAATGGAAGGAGACACACTTAAAAATTTTAAGTTATTAGGACCAATGTATCTCACAGTTGAAATGTCATTATAGAAAGACATAAAAACATCCAATATCCGTAACATAGGAGATATTAATAAAGGATTTGGTGATTTGTCCAGATAATGGTGAATCAACTTTGCAAGTATTTCACAGAGGGTGAGTGAGAAGCAAAAAGTAGAGAAGGCACTAAAAAGAAAGGAGGGGAAGAAAAGCAAAAGTCAAAAGGAGAGATCATAAAAGAGAAAATCATGACGGAAAGAAGGAAAAAAGAAAGAAAACAATTATAAACTTTTTTACATACTCATCGGAGTAGATAGAAGTCATAGGCCCCAAATGATTTAGAACACTTCTCATTTTACTTGTCCCTCCTGTTTTATTCTTATTGGCATTTCCTCTATATAAGGTGTCTACAAACTACAGCTCATGGACAAGTTTCTGTTTTTGTAAATTAAGTTGTCTTGAAAGACAGTCATGCCTTTTTGTTTCTGTATTATCTACAACTGCTTTCATGGTACAATGGCATATTTTGAGTTGTGATAGATTCAGTATTGCCTACAGTCTAAATATTTATTATCTTTGTCAAATCCATCTCTAAATTTATTTGAACCATACATATTAAACAATAGCAATGTATTATCTTAAAGTTTCTGTGGGTCAGGAGTATGGAGGTGGCTTAACTGGTGCCTCTGTCTCAAGGTCTTTCAGAAAGACTTCATCTTTATGAGACTGCAGTAAAGTTGTCAGCCTGGACTTTCATCTTATCTGAATCTCAACTGGGGAAAAATCTGCTTCCAATTTCACTCAGGTTAGGCTCTCTTCAAGGCTGCCTTATAATATTATAGCTGCCTTCCTTCAGAGAATGCAATTCAAGAAGGAGTGTGTGTGTGTGTGTGTGTGTGTGTGTGTGTGTGTGCGTGCGTGCGTATGTGTGTGTGTGTGTGACAGAGAGAGAGAGAAGAGAGAGAATCCAAGATGGAAATCATGAAATGTAATATTCTAATCACAGACAGAACTGGTATCACATAACTTCTTGTGTGTTCTATTTGGTAGAAGGCATTCAATAAATCCAGCCCACATGAAAGGGGAGGGGATTATGCAAGAGTGTGTATACTGGGAGGCAGAAGTCATTGGGTGTTATGTTAGAGGCTGTGTACTACATTCTTATCCTTAAAATAAACAAAGTGTTTCAGATACATTTCTTCTACTTCAAGAAGATACAGCTCCGGACTGAGGAACGTATGGAGGTGGGAGGAATGGGATTGCCCTGGAAAGCGAACATTTTTATAGCAAATGAGCCTGCCTCATATTAACATTGAAAAAAATGACACTTCTATAAGTTATTTTGTTTTCAGAAGTAGCAGCTGCCTTACTTAGATTTCACCAGAGAGAGAAGAGCTATGGGGTAATTTTTTAAAGAGGCTATCAAAGCTTTTATCATGACTTGAGTGACCAGCCATTAATGAGCTCTGAGACCCAAGCAGAAGTATTTACCAAGCCTTTTAAATTCTACTGCTGAAGTTCAAAAACTCTAGAAGAAAACCCAGGAAATACCATACCAGACGTTAACCCTGGCAAAAAATTCATGATGAAAACTCCAAAAGCAATTGCAACATAAAAATTGACAAGTGGACCTAATTAAACTAAAGAGCTTCTATAGAGCAAAATAAACTAACTGAGTAAACAGAAGACCTATAGAATGGGGAAGATATTTGCAAACCGTGCATTCAACAAAGGTCTAATATCCAGGATCTATAAGGAATTTAAACAAATCAATAAGCATAAAACAAACAACCCATTAAAAGATGGGCAAAGGACATGAAAAGACACTTCTCAAAATAAGACATACATCTGGCCAACAAGCATATGAAAAAATGCTAATATTAGTAACTATTAGGGAAACGTAAATCAAAACCATGATAAGATATCATCTCACAACAGTCAGAATGGGTA
Organism: Sapajus apella; assembly: GCF_009761245.1. Classification (NCBI taxonomy): domain Eukaryota; kingdom Metazoa; phylum Chordata; class Mammalia; order Primates; family Cebidae; genus Sapajus; species Sapajus apella. The sequence continues at coordinate 32,488,541 of NW_022436945.1, forward strand.
TTATTAAAAAGTTTAAAAATGACATATGCTGATAAGACTGCAGATAAAAAGGAAATGTTTATATGCTGCTGTAAAAATATAAATTTTACTTCAGCCACTGTGGAGAACAGTCTGGAGATTTTGCAAAGAACTTAATACAACGACTATTTCACTAAGCAATCCCGTTACTGGGTATATACCAAAAGGAATACAAATCATTCTACCTTAAAGACATATGCATGTGTGTATTCATCACAACACTATTCACAACAGCAAATACATGAAACCAATTTAGATGCCCATCAGTGGTGGACTGGGCAAGAAAAAAATGTGGTAGATACACACCATGGAATGCTACACAGCCATGAAAAATAATGAGATCAGCTGGGAGGGGGCCTCACAAGTATAATCCCAGTACTTTGGGAGGCCAAGGCAGACGGATCATGAGGAGTTGGAGACCAGCCTGGCCAACAAAGTGAAACCCTATCTCTACTAAAAATACAAAAAATCAGCCAGGCATGGTGGTGCACATCTGTAATCCCAGCTACTAGGGAAGCAGAGGTTGCAGTGGACTGAGATCACACCACTGCATCCCAGCCTGGGCAACTCTATCTCAAAATCAACAACAATAATAATAACTAATAATGAGATCATGTCCTTTGCAACAACATGGATGGAGCTACAGGCCATAATCCTAAAGAATTAACACTGTAACAGAAGATCAAATACCACGTTCTCATTTACAAATGGATACTAAACACTGGAGTACACGTGGACACAAAGAAGGGAGAAATAGACAGTGGGCTCTACTTGAGGGTGAAGATGGAGAGGAGGATGAAGATTGAAAACTACTTAGTAGGTATTATGCCGATTATTGGGGTGGTAAAATATTCTGTATACCAAATCCCTACAATATGCAATTTACCCACAGAACAAACCTGCATATGTACCCCTTGAACCTAAAATAAATGTTGGAAAAAGAAAAAAACATAATAAACAAATACATTATATTCTGAAAGTTGGTCGCACTTTCTATTTCCAACAGAGCTTTTGCACCTACATTTTTACTACTCTATTATAAATCAGGTGACTTAATCTGTTTTTAACTTGAGGCAACTAATTTAAAGGCCAGTCTTACTATAAAAAAAAAAAAAATTCTCTTTAAAAAGTTTCATATGTTAAAGATGGAGCAAGACTCTCCAGTGGGGGATTTTTCTAGAGCCATTAACTATATTCTCTTTTTAAAATTTATTTATTTATTATACTTTAAGTTCTGGGGTACATGCAGATCATGCAGGCTTGTTACATAGGTATACACGTGGCATGGTAGTGGTTTGCTGCATCCATCGCCCCGTCATCGACATTAGGTATTTCTCCTAATGCCATCCCTCCCCAATCCCCCCATCCCCTGCTATTCCTCCCCTAGTCCCCCACCCCCCAGGCCCCAGTGTGTAATGTTCCCGTACCTGTGTCCATGTGTTCTCATTGTTCAACACCCACTTATGAGTAAGAACACGTGGTGTTTGGTTTTCTGTTCTTGTGTCAGTTTGCTGAGAATGATGGTTTCCTGATGCTGGAGAGGATGTGGAGAAATAGGAATGCTTTTACACTATTGGTGGGAGTGCAAATTAATTCAACCATTGTGGAAGACAGTGTGGCAATTCCTCAAGGATCTAGAAACAGAAGTACCATTTGACCCAGCAATCCCATTACTGGGTATATACCCAAAGGATTATAAATCATTCTATTATAAAGACGTATGCACATGTATGTTTATTGTGGCACTGTTCACAATAGCAAAGACTTGGAACCAACCCAAATCCTCATCAATGATAGACTGGCCAAAGAAAATGTGGCACATATGTACCATGGAATACTATGCAGCCATAAAAAAGGATGAGTTCATGTCCTTTGCAGGGACATGGATGAAACTGGAAACCATTAACTATATTCTTATTCTTCATTTGAAGAACCTGTATTTGCTGTAAGTTTTTAAGACAGGCTCCATGCTACAAAGTATTAGCAAATTGCCCCAAATCTTCTTCCCACATTCAAGCTAGGAATGACCACTGCCAAGTCCTGGTTCCAGAAAATCATTAATGTCTTCAGCTATTTAGGCCTAGAGTTCGGTTAATCAAAGCAGTTGGGGCAAATGAGAAAATAAATGGAAATTAGGAAAAAAAGAGACTTGACAAGGAAAGAAAAGGAAAGTCAGCACCTCCACCAACAATACCTCCAACATTGGTCTTTTAAAATCAAAAGTATCTCAAAACTTGTAAAAGGTTGCCCAAAATTTGGATATAATGCTCCCCAAAATGGCATATGATCTATTAATTGTCATATCTACATAAATAATACCTGTGCATGAAAATGCCATTTTCTTTCTTCTTCAGACGGCAAAACCCTGCAAAGAACAAAGTCAAGTATCATCTCCTGTAAGGAATCTTCACTAATATTACCCTTCATTCTCAAGCTAAGCAGAATTTAGCACATCATATTTTGTGTCAAAGCTAGTTCCAATGTTCCTTCATTGAAGATTTTGGCTATTTCTCCTCACTTTCTATTATCTCCTTCTCACTTTCTCTTCTAAGAATTAATAATAATTTTGAGAATAATGCTTTGAGAATTTACAATAGGTTATGATGAATATTTAGATTATATTATTTAAAACTCTTATAATTCAGCTAATATAAATTTATTTAGCCCTTTATTTTATGAAGAGGAAAGAGCCTTGAGGGAGATTAAAACATTTATAGAAGTCAACTCAATCTCAGCCAATGTGAATCAATTAGGTTACAAGCTAAGTCTATATTAGTGCACCAATATTCACTGAGAACACTGAGCCAATCTGTCTCCTTTTTCCAGATGCTAAGTGGTATGAATTATTTCAAGAGGCTTTGAAGTTTTAACCATATATGCATCAAAATTGGTTTAAATAGAAATATTGTTCATTTCCTTAACAAATAATTTCAAACTAAGCAGTAAAATCCAGTTTGCAAGGGTAGATCTCTTGCGTCTTTTACATCCAAGTGTTTGCAGCACTTTAACAGAGTACCTGACACATTGTAGGAATTCAGACTTAATTGAATACATTTATAAAAATAATCTTTGTGTACATACAAATACATTATTTAAAATTACAATGCATATATATTTACCATTTTCTCATGTCATACATGATATTTGATAGCAACATATTTCATATAAAGAGAAATCATATTTAATTTACTACAGTTATTATTATATTATGGTATACTTAGGTTATAGACTTATTTTTACCAGAAAAATATCATAAAAATGATATATTTCCCTATGTATTTCTCTTATCTTTAAAGATACAACTACAAGTAGAAATGCAAATTAAAGGATATATACAATTTAAGACATATTACTTCCAATTTAAAGGATATACACAATTTAAGACTTATTACTTCCAATTTGCTTTTCAGAAAAATGTTTTTACCAGTTTAAATTCCTTTTAATGGGTTAAGCATTTTTAAAGTGAAACCTTACTGATTTGTTTTATAACTCACCAGTAAGTTATGCCATTCGCTGTTGATAAAAGAATGAGCTAGGCACTATCCCTGCTTTTAAAATTAAAGGGTATGCATAGCTTTCAGTGATATTCCTCTAATTAATTAAAACAAGGAGGAGGGCAGCTCCTACTCGGACTGACAGAGCAGCATGTGGAAACTCACACTGTGAACTTTTGCTCCAAGATCCACTGCAGGAGGATACCAAGAAAACTGAAAGGGTTCACAGACCCTTTGAAAGTAGTGGCTTGAGTGCCCAAAGTGTGAGAGGGGGAAAGTCAACCTCCAAACATATATCCTCACTGGGGAACCTAAAAATCCAGTTCATAGGGGAAAGGTTTAACCTCACCTAGAGCTGAAGTGAATTTAGAGAGCTGAGCAAAATATAAAAATAGAAGCAGCAGCAGGAATTGCCCTGTAGGCACTCCTGGTCATCAGAGAAACCCAAGGAAATCATTTCTGACTTTATCTCACAGGAGTCCTTTGGAAGGACAGCCAGTGGAATAGGGAAAAGGCCACAGGGAGAAAGAGACATCCAGGTGAATTTTCCTGGGCAGAATCCAGGGGGTGTGAGCAGGAAGTGCAGATAGGAGCACATTAGCCACGACATGGTGGAAGGGGTGAGGCCTGAAAGCCTGGCTTACTTTTTCAGTGGGTAGGCTTGTGGCATGGGGCAAGATCTCAGACCATGCAGCAGAGGCCTGGATATAAGCTCAGCTCTATTAACTGTTGAGGAAACACGGAAGAAGTGAGACTGTCCTTACCACTTGCATGGGAGCTGGGTAAGGTCCGTCACTGATGGCTTTTCCCCACTTTTCGGGCAACCTGAACAAAGCAGCAGAGGCAGCCATAATCCACTTGGGAATATAACTCCATTGGCCTAAGAACCACTCCCATCCCCCACAGTAGCTGCAACAAGCCCCACCCAAGGAGAGTCTAAGCTCAGAACTCACCTGATGATCTTTCTCTATCTAACCTGGTAGCTGAAGACAAAAGACATAAACTTGGGAAGCATTATGGCCCTGCCCCACACCTGAGAAACCCGAATACTTATCCAGATGACCTTAGGCCAAACTTGTATCCCCCCAGACTACCACAGTTGATATTCTCTTGAAAGTGCCAGGCCAACCAACTAAATCCATTGCAGCAACTCATAACAGAACAACCCTGCTCCAAGGAAGGAGAAAACAACAACTAGTTCCACTGCCTGTAAAGTTCTGTCTAACCAGAGGTCCTGAGTCTATCCATGTGACACTTTTCCTGCTGGTAAAAGCATTTGAGGAAATCGGCACAGTAAACAAAACTACAACAAAGACTCTCCAGAGTCAACTTCACTGCCCAGCTACCTCTACAAGAACAGGTGCTGGTATCCACAACTGACAGACCTGAAGATGGATCACATTACAGGACTTTTTGTAGACACACTCCTCCCCAGTACTAGCCCAGAGCCTGATAGTAACCTCGGGGCAGCTAATCCCAATAATAATCGCTGTAGTCTGACATTCAGGAAGTTTTATCCCTAGGGGAAGGGGAACAGCACCACATCAAGGAGTCATCCCATGGGACAAAAGAGTCTCAGACCTTCTATTTGACCTAGTCTACCCAAATGAGAAGGAACCAGAAAAACAATTCTAGTAATATGACAAAATAAGTCTAGTACCCCCAAAAGATCACATTAGCTCACCAACAATGGATCCAAACCAAGAAGAAATCACTAAATTGCCAGAAAAAAATTCAGAAGAATTCAAGCCTACCTGCAGAGATATTAAGTTACTCAAGGAGGACGAGAGAAAGGTGAAACCCATTAGAAAGAAATTTATATATATATATATATGTATATATATATATGTATATAACTTTATATATAAATAAATTTCTTTCTGTATCATATATATACACATATACACATATGTATATGTGTCATATATATACACGTATACATGACACATATATACACATATATATACACATATACATAGTGTATGTGTGTGTGTGTGTGTGTGTGTGTGTGTGTATATATATATATATATATATATATGATACAGATGAAGAAATCTCCAAAGAAATAGATATCATAAATAAAAAAAAGTCACAACCTCTGGAAATGAAAGACACATTTAAAGAAATGCAAAATATACTGGAAAGTTTCAACAATAGAATTGAACAAGCAGAAGAAAGAACTTCAGAGCTCAAATACAAGTCTTTTGAATTAACCCAATCCAATAAGACAAAGAAAAAAGAATTTAAAAAATGAACAATGCTCCCAGGAAATTTGGGTTTATGTTAAACTACTAAATGTGAGAATACTTGGTTTTCCTGAGGAAAAACAGAAATCTAAAAGCTTGGAAAATGTATTTGGGGGAATAATCAAGCAAATATCCCTGGCCTTGATACAGATAGAGACATCCAAACACAAGAAGCTCAAAGAACACCCAGAAACTTCGTCATGAAAAGATTACTACCTAGGCAAATAGTCATCAGATTATCTATGGTCAAGAAGGAGGAAAGAATCTTAAGAGACATGAGGTAAAACTATCAGCTAACTTGCAAAGGAAAACTTATCAGAGTAACAGCAGATTTCTCAGGAGGAACTCTAAAAGCTACAAGGGATTTGGATCCTATCTTTAGCCTCCTTAAACAAAATAATTCTCAGCTAAGAGTTTTGTATCCAGAGAAACTAAGCTACATAATTGAAAGAGAGATACAGTCTTTTTCAGACAAACAAAAGCTGAGAGAATTCACTACTACCAAGCCAGCATTACAAGAGCTGCTAAAAGGAGCTAAAAATCTTGAAACACAACCAAAAAGGGACCTCTGTAAAGCATAAATCTCACAGGGCTGATACAACAATAACACAATGAAAGAAGTAGAAAATAAAATAAAAGAAAAAAACAAGGCATTCTGGCAACAACTAGCACAATGAATAGAATAGTATTTCACATCTCAACACTAATGTTTAATTTAAATGACCTAAATACTCCACTTAAAAGATACTGAATGGAAGAATGTATAAGAATTCACCAACCAAGTATCTGCCGTTTTCAAGAGACTCACCTGAAACATAAGGACTCACATAAATTTAAGGTAAAGGAGTGGAAAAAGATATTCCATGCAAATGGACACTAAAAGCAAGCAGATGTGGCTATTCTTATAACAGAAAAAATAGATTGAAGAATATACATTCTATTTATTAGTGCATGGTATATGCTACAAGATAGATGACATGATAGGCTACAAAAACAAGTCTCAATAAATTTAAGAAAATCAAATTTATGTCAAGTACTCTTTCAGACTGCAGTGGAATAAAATTTGAAATCAACTCCAGAAGGATCCATCAAAACCATGCAAGTAAATGGAAATTAAATAATCTGATCCTCAATGATCTTTGGGTCAACAATGAAATCAAGATGAAAATTTAAAAAATTTTTTGAACTAAATAATAATTGTGACATAGCCTATCAAAACTACTGGGATACAGCAAAAACGGTGCTAAGAGGAAAGTTTATAACATTAAATGCCGACATCAAAACATCTGAAACAGCACAAATATACAATCTAAGGTCATACCTCAAGACACCAGAGAAAGAAGAACAAACCAAAGCAAAACCCAGAAGAAGAAAATAAATAACAAAGATCAGAGGAGAACTAAATGAAATCAAAACAAACAAAAAAATACAAAAGATAAATGAAACAAAAGTTTCATTGATTATTTGAAAAGATAAACAAATTGATAGACCATTAGTGACATTAACCAAGAAAAGAAGAGAGAAGATCCAAATAAGCTCAATTAGAAATGAAACTGGAGATATTACTACCAATACATAGAAATACAAAGGGTCATTCAAGGGTACCATGCACATCTTTACATGCACAACCTAGAAAACTTTGAGGAGATGGATAAATTCCTGGAAATGTAGACCCCTCTTAGATTAAACCAAGAAAAAATAGAAACTCTGTGCAAACTAACTACAAGCAGCAAGATTAAAGTGATAATAGAAAAATGGTCACCAAAAAAGTCAAAAGTTAGATAAATTCCCAGCTGAATTCTATCAAATATCCAAAGAATAATTGGTACCAATCCTAATAAAAGTATTCCAAAATATAGAGGAAGAGGAAATCTTTCCTAAGTCATTCTATGCAGCCAGTATTACCTTAATAATGAAACCAGGAAAAAACATAACAAAAAGCAAAACTACAGACCAATATCCCTGATGAATGTAGCTGCAAAAATTCTCAACAAAAACACTAGCTAACTGAATCCAACAGCATATCAAAAAGATAACCCATCATGATCAAATGGGTTTTCTACCGGAGGTGCAGGGAGTATTTTACACATGCAAGTAAATACATGTGATACACCATATAAACAGAATTAAAAACAAAAATTATATAAACATCTCAATAGATGCACAAAAAATCATTTGTCAAAATACAGTATCTCTATATGATTAAAATCCTTAGCAGAATAGGCATAGAAGGGACATTCCTTAAGGTAATGATAGCCATCTATGATAAACCAACAGCAGCCAACATTATACTGAACAGGGAAAATTGAAAGCATTCCCCCTGAGAACTAAAACAAGACAAAAATGTGCACTTCCACCACTTCTATTCAACACTGCTGGAAGTCCTAGCCAGAACAATCAGAAAAGAGAAAGAAGTAATAGGCATACAAATTGATAAAGAGAAAGTCAAACTGTTGCTATTTGTTGATGACGTGATTGTATACCTAGAAAACCCTGAAGACTCATCTAAAAAGCTCCTAGATCTGGTAAATAAATTCAACAAATTTCGGGATACAAAATCAATGTACAAAAATCAGTAGCACTGCTATACACCAACAGCAACCAAACTGAGAATCAAATAAGGAACTCAACCCCTTTCACAACTGATGCAAAAATAAATAAATAAAATAAAATAAAGCACCACCTCCTGTCTGGAGGTTGAGGAAAGTGGATCACTTGAAACCAGGAGTTCGAGACCAGCCTGTCTCTACAAAAAAAAAAAAAAAAAAAAAATCCAAAAGTTTGCCCACCATGGTGGTGCATGCCTGCTATACCAGCTACTCGGAAGGCTGATGGAGGAGAATTTATTGAACTTGAGAGGAGGAGGTTGCAGTGAGCCAAGGTTGCACCACTACACTCCAGACTGGGCGTCACAGTGAGACTCTGTCTCAATCATAATAAATAAATAAATAAATAAATAAATAAATAAATAAATAAGGAAGTTAAGGATTCATGACACAAATTTTCATGTAATCAACTCACTTAGATTTGAAATTTTCTTAATATGGAAGTATAATATTCATATATGCATAATGTACATACATGTGTGTTTACTGTATTCCTCATTTTCAAGTAATTTGACTTTTCTTATTTTGTCATAATTAAAAACCCCTCACTTTATTATCGTATTCAGACCTTTGATAATCCTAGTTTTTAGAATTATCTATTTTCCTTAATCATCTCCAAATAATTTATGTTTTTCCTCTTTTGTTGTTATTAAATTTTTCTAGAAAATCATTTTATTATAGTATTCAGGCCTATTATAATCCTAAACAGTTTTTAGAATTATCTCTTTTATTTTTTCTGTATAATGTATTAGTATCAGCATTTAAATTTTAATCTAGTATTGTCTTGTCAAGTTTCCTTTGTATATTTGTGCATTTTTTTCCTGTCTTACTTTGACCCCTTAGTCTATTTTTATTTATGGGTTTATCTATTATATCTGAAGATCATGCCACTCTTGTTTGTGTGCCCATTTGCTTGGGAGATATTTTCCTGTGCATTCATTCATTCATTCTTTAGAACTCTGTGATACTTTGTTTTAGATGTACCTTGTATACCAGTTTGATTTTATTTAACCCATTCTGACATTTTTGTGCATTTGAGTAGTTTTTTCCTCAGCTGAAATATTGAAGCTAACTTCTGCCATCTTCAGTTATGCTTACTGTTTTCTTTGCAACATGTCTTAATTTGTAAGCTGCCGTTTTTCATTAGAACTATATTCTCCTGTAATAATGGACATCATAAAGCTCAGGAAGGCAAGACCTATTTTTTTTATGAGCCACAAGCTTAATGCAGTCTGGATTTCTATTTCTTGGCTCTATTGCAAACTAATTTTAAAAGGAATGTTGTTATTTGATGAAAAGAATGTTATCTAATGATTAATGTTTTATTAAAACATTGTGTATCAAAAGGCACATAATCCATTTTTATATTATAATACAAGATGCCTTGTATATACGCATATTAAAGACTTACTCTTCTATTAATCCATATAAATCCTCTTTGGTACTGTGGAACCGAAGGCTGCCCTTAAAATCTAAAGATATTATTTGTTTTACATAATTTCTTTTACAAATCTTAAAATGAAAGAACATTGGTTCTTAGAATTAATTTGGTTAGAATTCATTGCGTAGAAGTAAACTTCTGTTACAATGAAGGACATAATATATGGATGCTATTTTCTGGTACCTTACCAGAGCAATGATGTTTCATTTTCTTGGTCAAAATTTATTCTATGCAATGAATTGTCAAGTAAAATAAATGCCTTATCTGGTTGCTAACCAAATAAAATTTTTTTAATTATACTTTAAATTCTGGATACATGTGCAGAACGTGCAGGTTTGTTCCACAGATATACAAGTGCCATGATGGTTTGCTGCACCCATCAATCCATTATCTACATTAGGTATTTCTCCTAATGCTACCCTCTCCTTGCCCCCCCCACCACCCAACAGGCCCCAGTGTGTGATGTTCCCATCCTTGTGTCCCTGTGTTCTCAATGTTCAGCTCCCACTTATGAGTGAGAACATGTAGTGCTTGAGTTTCTCTTCCTGTGTTAGTTTGCTGAGAATGATGGTTTTCAACTTCATCCATGTCCCTGCAAAGGACATGAATTCATCCTTTTTTATGGCTGCGTATTATTCCATGCTGCTTATGTGCCACATTTTCCACATTTCCTTTATCCAGTCTATCATTGATGGGTATTTGGGTTGGTCCCAAGTCTTTGCTATTGTGAACAGTGCTTTATCAATTTAAGCAGAAGCAGGAAGGAAGAAATGAACAGGTAAATAAAAAGAAGATTTTAAAAGCACAAGGTAGTGGGTGAAAAAATAAATCCTCATCTATCTAGTAACATGTCAGTTTGGACCTCCTAAAGGTTGATGCCTAAATAAATTAGCCACATACCTAATGTCTTTGAAGAAGCAAAGGGAGGCTTCTACAGTTTGAGGGCTGCCAAAATGAAAGGAGAAAAAGGAGCAAGAATTCAATTGGAGAAGAGGTTACTGTATACTTCTGAGGAAAGTCTTGGTCCTTGGTGATATCTCATGTAAGAGATGTCTGTTGGATGAGTCCTGTGTTAGGCATGCATGGCTCTGCAATAGTACACTGTGTAGTTACTGCAGGTAACAGTCCAGGGGAAGTGTGACTTTGGCATGAATGATATGGTGGATCCTAATCTGTAGCTGTTGGAAATAATCAACCATGTTGCCATGACAACTTCCAGTAAGTCTACTCAGCAGCCTCTATGAGTGCAATATATCTAATCAATATAAACAGGATAAAGTAACCATTAAAAGAGAGATTATAAATTCAGCTAAATAAATCCACTTACATATTTATATGTTATATTAAAAAGGTAGACCTAATAAATGACACAGAATTATTTATATAAAGAGGTTTCAAATATGCCAAGAGTATTTATAAACAAATAATTTATGTGTACCAAAAAAATCCTCAAATTACATAAAGCATGAAGTAACAATATCAAAAAATTCATAAGGACATACAACAAGAGCTTTTAACATGCCCCTACCAGAAATTTCTTTATATTGCAGTAAACACTAGCAAAAATTAACAAGTATATGTGATAGGGATATGTGTGTATGGAGATACACACATATATAAATTCATATATAACTCACTAATAAATAGAGACCATACAAGATTTTCAAGTATAAATGGCATAAGTGAGTTCTTTAAAATCTAAGTTAAAAGTTCAATAAATTTTTTATAATTTCATCATATAGGTAGGTTATCTGACAAAACTGCAATTAAACAATTTATATGTGTTTAACTTATATAAAATATATTTAAATATTTTTATTTTTAATAATGAAGTAAAATTCTAAATGACTATTTTATCTAAGGAAAATAACTATAAATATATGAAATATTTGGAATGAAATACAGTGAAAGTACTACCTAACAATATTTGTTGAATGAAGCTAAATTAGTAAATAGAAATTAATTTATGATGTCAAATGCATTTAAAACAAGTAAATTATACATTAAAATGAAAAACAGAACCAAAGCAAACTTACAGAAAATTAAAGCTTACATACAAAGATGGATATAAATTAATGAAATAAGAAACAAAGGATGTATTTATGAAAGAACCTAGAAACATAAGCTTTTGTTTTACAAAATTTTGACTTCATGGAGAGTTTTATAAAATGATGTATCTGAAATGCCGTTTCTTCAAATTTTTAGGAAACAACTTGGATGTCACTCCCAAATAACACAGCTAAGTAAAACAAGTGAGAATATTCATGTGATAATTGTGCAACTATTTCATTAATGCATGTTAACTGTATCATCTTATTATATTATTCATTATCAGTTTCTAATAGTAATTATCTGTAGAATTTTTATTGTTTGGTGGACTTTGTGTTGCTTTGTTAAACTTTTTTTTTTTTTGAGACGGTGTTTTGCTCTTATTTCTCAGATTGGAGTGCAATGAAGCCATCTGGGCTCACTGAAACCTCTCTCTCCCGGGTTCAAATGATTCTGCTGCTTCAGCCTCCATCCAGGAGGAGTTTTAGTAGAGACGGGATTTCACCGTGTTGGCCAGGCTGGTGTCGAGCTCCCGATCTAAAGTGATCTACCCACCTTGGCTTCCCAAAATACTAGGATTACAGGCATAAGCCACTGCACCCAGCACTTTGTTAAACATTTAATAACACTGTAATGAGTTTTCTATTTAGATTTACTCTATGAGAGGTGTCAAAGACCACTTATCCTCACAAACAGGAACAAGCTGCAGATACCTAGAAGCTCAATTGTTTTGAGTCTTTTTGGATAATCACTTTTTACATTTCTGTATTGCCCAGTTCACTTCAAAATAGTTATACAATTTTACATTTCCACTTTTTTTGTATGAAATTTCTTCAAGAAATTATTATTAAATGTTAAGTATACGTTAATATTTTGCTAAATAGAGATCATAAAGAAAAAATGATTTCATGGACTTTTAGTATCTCATAACTACAATCTGCCTATTAGTTTGTGGATCCTGCATTAATTTAGAGCAGGCCTTAATTATATCAGAGATTCTAACTTACAGTGGTATGATCATGCAGACAAGAATAAAAACGTATGCACGATTTCTATTCTTTATGTAAAGAAAAGTTTTAATACTTCATCAATTGAACATATGAGGACGGGCAAGGTTATATTACACAAAGAAAATCTTCCAATATCTCTGTGGTTTGCCACACAGATAATTTACTTACTATTCATGCTGCATATCCTTTGCTGATCAAAGAGGTACTCTTTTCACTATATCAAGGACCAAAGAAAAAAGAGCAGGCCCAGTTTCAGACATTGCCAGTTTCTGTGCTGGAAAGATCACTTTAAATGATCAGAGGTTAACAGTTTAAACAGTTTAAAGTCAAATGGCCCACCCAATCACAAAAAAGCCAAGAAATTATCTTACCTTGTGTCCAGAAGAGAAAAGAACAAGAAACATTTGGTTAATAGCTCTATAGACCACCAGCGTCCTTTCTTTTTGTCATTGGGTGTTTAATTCACTTCCTTTCTTGCTCACAAAGTAAATCTCATTCCAAATGGAATTACATTGAACGTTTAACACCTGAGAGAAATAAATTATTGTTTTGTGTTAATTTTGGATGCAACTGTTCATGATCTGAAGAAATAATTACTTTAAAACTTATGAATCTGCTTTTTACGTATTCAGTACAAAAATTATATTAGTTATCGATTACTGAGTGACGTATAACCTGAAAAACATTTGTATCTGCAGTTTCTGTAATTCAGAAGTCTGTGCATGAGTTAAGTGGGTTCTCTGGTCATTGTCTTGCAAGACAACAAGCTGTTGAACAAGACCTCAGTCACTTCAAGTTTTGATAGAGGCCAGATCATCTTTTAAGGTCACTCAGTGATTGTTGGAAGGGTTCATTCCTTTTGGGTCATTGAACGGAGGGTCTGGTGTAAGCCTCTTCCTGAGGTAGGTATTAATATAGAATTTAGCTTCATTAGAGCCATCAAGTGAAAGGATGAGAGAGAATGGAAGTGAGATGAAAGTCTTACTCTTCTATAATCTAATATTGGAAGTGACGTCAAAACATTTTTACCTCTTGCTATTTGTTGGAAACAAGTCATCAGGCCCAGTTCACACACAAAGGGAGAAGATTTTTACAAAGGCATGAACGTTAGAAGGACATGCAATATTGAGATACACTTCAAAACCGCCTAGCACAACTATAGAAAAACAGGATCATTTTGTAGAACACTTATTTTGGAAGGACAAAAATAGGGACCCAGAAAGTTCTGGATTACAGGAATTAAAAATCTGGCTGGACAGTATAGCAAGAGGCTTCCTGTTCTTGGGGTGGAGGGCTGTTCCTTAATTAAACCTGTGATATTATTTCTTAGATGTGCTTCCCAATCCTTTGCTTTTGGTGGACCTTGCTAATGTCTTATTTCCCACAGGATTGTTCCTTTTCCATTATTCTTTATGACCAAATCTGTTTGGGGTCTGAGCCAATTTCTGAATTCCCTTTCCTTAGAAAGCTGGGAGACCAAGGGATATTGTTTGTCTTGGTCAAATAAAATTTTAACACAGGTTCATGATTGCTTTCTTAGTACAGTTTTCTGAAGATCTTAATAGTAGTTATACATCTTATTCTAATTTTAGTTTCAAAAGCTACATGTGCAGTTATTTTCAACTTAATTACAGCTACTCATCAATTCTCTAAGCCATTTTGTCTAAATAAAAGGATTTTTGAGGCAAGGCTTTAATCTAGAGGTTTTAACAGTGAGTGAACTAATCACATCTTCACTTGATTTCAGTAAAATGGATGACATCTAATTGGATTTTGTTGTTCAAAGGCATTCTCAGTTTCCTACAAATGGAAGATAAGAATGAGATGCCTGTCTTGTCTCCTCAAACACTGCAAGTTCCCAGGTTTTTGTTCTCTCTCTGTTCCCTTTAACTCCTGTTTCAAACTGTGCTTATATATTTTTTGTAATATTTTGCCAAATGTAGCCAACAGCAACGAATATGTGCTACTTTCTGTTTTCCAGGTTCTTCTCCTAATCCTATGTTGTAGTTAGGCACATTGTCTAATTTCTGTGTTATTGTAGAAGCAAATTTTAAAAGATACCACACTATATGAGAGTAATTTCTATCCTTCTAGCACTTGAGAGTAGTTTCTTCCCTGTCCACTAACCAGCCCCTAAGCCAATGCCACGTATTTAGGGTTTTTAATGGCATCACTCATTTCTGGTTATTGATATTTGCAACGGTCATGATAAAAGACATTTATGTGGTGCAAAAAAAAAATTAAAGAAAAAAAGAACTTGGGAACTTAATTCAACAAGAGCTTATTATTCATCTATTATATATATTCATAATGGGGTTGTCAGACGGTCCCAATTGTTAGTCACTTGGGGACATAGGATAACACAGCAGAAATCATTTTAAATGTCAATAGTTGCTGTGAGACAGGAAAGTATACTTCTTGTGTGACTTATACAATCAAGTAAATGTTCTGATCCAGAGATAACACATGTAATTTTACAAGTTATACAATCATAAAATCATGAAAGTCAATTCTGTCATCTTCCTAGAAGGGATGGAGGCCAGAAATATTTAGTAAACAGTACTGTTAACTACCAAACATATATTATCTCATTTAATTGTCACATAACCACATGAAGTTGATACTAATTCACTGTTTAAGGGATGAAAAAAATTAAGCAATGAAAGATGACATGCTCTTCTCAATGTCATGCAGTGTATTAGTAGGCGTCCTTAGAGAGACAGGACTAATAGGATAGATGTACATATGAAATGGAGTTTATTAAAAAGTATTGACTCACAAAGAGAAGTCTCACAGTAGGCCATATCTAAGCTGAGGAGCAAGGAAACCAATCCAAGTCCCCAAACCTCAAAAGTAGGGAAGCCAACAGTGCAACCTTCAGTCTATGTCTGAAGGCCTCGAAGCCCCTAGAAATCTTGGTGTAGTTCCAAGAGTCCAGAAGCTGAAGAACTTGAAGTCCAATGTCCGAGGGCAGGAAGTATCCAGCACAGGAGAAAGATGGAGCCCAGAAGACTTAGCCAATCTAGTCCTTCCATGCTCCTTTGTCTGCTTTTATCATGGCCATACTGGCAGCTGATTAAATGATGCCCATCCAGATTAAGAACGGGTCTCCTTCTTCTTGTCCACTGACTCAAATGTTAATCTCCTTTGGCAACACTCTCATAGAGAACCCCAGAGACAATACTTTGCATCCTTAAATCCAATCAAGTTGCTACTCAATATTAATCATCACATGCAGGTAGTGCATAGTAGGGCAAGGACTGGAATTTAGCCAGTCCCACTGCAGAGCTGGCTTCCTTCACCAGTACTCTATAGTACCTGATGACAGTGAGAGAAAGGTAGAGAGAAAGGGCTGGAATTCTATTTGATTAAAATCAAAGTTGTATTATACTACTACTACACATGAATTATTTTTAATTCATTACTTTTTCTAAACCCTTCTATAGTAGTTTCCAGAAATAATATCAAGGAAACCTATTTGATCTTAGCCTACTAACTAGCTTTCAAAATGTTTAGTTTGTACTCGTGCTTTCTGATTTTTGATAATGAGCTAAGAATGAGGTATCAAGTGCTGCTTGCTTTGGAATCACACTCTTGCAAGTAATAATTATTTGTACTCTTAAATCTAATCATGAAGAAGAGCTTTTATTGCTATGAAGTTAATGCCCTTAGCTGAAATAAAAGAGATTCGTGGGCACTAATTTTTATTTTCTTTTGCTTATAATTTTGTCTATGAATCCAATATTTAAATAAACCAAATTGCCTCAGATCAGGATGATTCTTTATGCTAAACAAAACTATTCATAAAATAAGGAAATGGAACTAAAGGATAAAACAAATTAGGATAATAAAACATGATAAACTTTTGTGTGTTAAGCATACAGAAAGCAAATAACAGTAACACAAAGCTCATGTGACAAAATTTATAAAGTGCAGAAAAAGAAATGTAAATGAAAACTTAAGTATACCTATTTAAGAAATAAAATAAATAAAAACTCTTTTCAACCACTAATTTGATGCTACGTTTGCCTAAACAAATAGAAGAAACAGTATTTAGTAGCTTACAGAAGCTTTGAAATTTATTTTTTTCTCATTTTTTAAAAGAATTTTATTTGCTTTTTGATAAAATGTCATGAAAATTAATGTTCACAACATCCATATTTAACTTTCCAGTTGAATCAATGCGTTCAAGTGTCCTTGTGCCAGGTTTCTTGAGCTGTCCAATAAATCTGTCATAAAAGGATGATCTAAAACCTGCAACAGATGCATCGATCTAATCAGTTGCAGCAAAATACCCCATTTAGTGTCACAAACATTTCAACATCCAAAAGCATTGGCATTTGGTAGACCAGAAAGCTGATGTACAGGAAACATTTTTTTCACATGTAGCAAAAGCGGAAACCAAAAAGCATCTTTCAGTATACAGTAGTTACTACAGATATGGTATAAAATATCTTCTACTACAGACACAAACATTGCTCAAATAAAATTACAAGGTATGCTCTTTGTATAGGGAGGCAATGGTCTCTGGCTGTGTTATAAAACATCACATCAGAAAATAATAATATTGAAAGGTAGCTCAAAATTTAACAGTCTTATGCTTTCTGATAAATATAGAATCCTTATTTAAAAACCCTTATGATGAATGTTTGATTAAACAAAAACCAGAAAACCAAGGATCTCCAATTCTGCTTACATGGGTAATCTTCATAACTAGTTAATTCATAATTCCAATTCTGCTTACCTGGGCAATCTTCAACATTGCTCTTAAATGTTAGCAAAAGTAGTGAGCTGGGCTATTTGTCAGAAAAGGAATTTTAAAATGTTAATAAGTATGATAGAATTAATAAGCAATATCAAAAATACTGCTCTAAAAAAGAAAAGGTTAAGTAATTTGTGTGTTATACCAATTTGTATGTGTGTAGTATGTGCATGCATGTGTGTGTGCACCCATAGTATTAAATAATTCTTATTTCTTCTTTGGGGAGATGGAATAGAATGATATTGTGGGTGCTTTCAAAAATAAAGCTGAATAAAATTAAAAAAGATAATTGTATTTTATCAAAATGTAATTTTCAAATGAATAAAAACATAATCATCGTACAAATGCAAATGAACACATATAAAAATTTAACACATCATTAATGAGAGAACCAGTGAAATGGGGTATTTGCAGGCATGTCTAAAAATCTTAGAATAAGATTGCCAGATTAGAAGAAAATGATTAACATTTTACAGGGCAAGCAAAATCATCAGCTTTGATGTTATCTTCTTTATCAAGTTAACATGTACCTTTGCATTATATGGGCTCTGTCAAATAGTAAATCCTAAAGTTTTAAGAACACTTTCACTCTCCTAGAACATTAAACTTTCCTCCGACAGTAAAAAAACAATAGCATATTATTCCAGAGAAACAAGTTAGCACTGATTATGGCATTTTCCCAGTAGAATTTATCCTATGGCATTTGGGGAGGACCTAGATATAAATTGACTATGTATAGAAAAAAGAACACACAAAGTCAGGGACTTGAGCTTGGTAAGAGACTGGATGGGAAATCTCTGTTTAAAGCCTAGATAACCACATATTGACCTGAGGTGAAAAAGCAGTCCATCCTTGGACAGAGAAATTTGAGGCATGCCTATATTAACATTGACTAGTGAAAAGGAAAGATGAAAAGATTTTTTTCTGGAGACTTCCCAACTAAAAACCTATGCTTACAAAAATTTGGGGCCAGAATTTATATTATCTATGTGCTCAAAAAGAAATTTGACAGTACTGAAAGAATTCCCACTTTAAAAGTTCCCAATAATGAGTTTATATCTAGTTTTTTAATCAAAATTTTTTTGTAAAGTCCATTCAAACAGGAGTAAGTAGAATCAGCCAACTGCAGAATCAGACAAGTAAAGACTGAAGATAATACAGTGAACCAAAACAATTTAAAGTAAGTTTGTTTGATATGGATTAGAAAAATAAACGGAGAGAACGAAAATATGAACAAGGCGTCTATCAAAATGACAAGGCAGAATTGGAGGTAAATCAAATATTATTTCTAGAAATGAAAAATAGATAAGACATAGCTGATAAAAGGAAAAAGTAAATACAGCAGCCTGGAGAATAGGCTTCAAGAAAATTACACAGAAGGCAGCACAAAGAGACAAAGGGAAGGAAAATTTGAGAAACTAGTTAAAAACATGAAGAACAAAATTAAATTTTCTGACTCAAAGCCAAAGAGGATCCTCAAGAAGATATGACAACATTAAAAATTATATAATGGCTGATAGTTTTCTGTAATTAATGAAAAACCCCTATTGTCTGAACGAGGAAGATCATGAATCCCAAGTAAGAAAGATAAAAAGATATTCACCCATACATACATGGTAATAAAACTGAGGATTATCAAAGATACGGAGGTCTTGGAAGTCAGAAATATATGCTAAGTTACCCACAAATGAATTAAAATTAGACTGATAGTGGATTTAACAGGTTTAGAAGGCAAGGTATTGTAAAATTTATTTTGAAAATGCTGCAGTAAAGATAGCTGCAGGAAAAATATCTGCCAACAACCAAAAATTCTATAACACAGTAAATGTATATTCTATAAAATGATCAAATTATAAAGCTACAGATAAAATTTTGCTACTAATTGATTTCAGTAAAGAAACTGCTGAAGTTCATATGTAAAAAAACAAACATAACCACAAGAGAAAAATAATTATAAAAGTGGAAAATTTTCTTCAAAGTGTTAATAAGCATGCTGGTAAATCTGAACACGCATGGACTATATTAAAGAAAATGTGTCTGATTACTGGGATTAATACAAATAAAGATAGAATTCAATACTGAGTAACTAACATATTAAATGAGGAGAAGGTATTTGAAGAAACATATTCAAGGTTATTTGATGTTTTGGTAGAGGGTAAAGTTAATAATTTTAGAGTTTAATTTAAAAAACACATTAAAATATCAAGTGTAAATAAAGAAAAAAATACACAGTTCTCCAATTCATAAAGATAAATGCATAGAATGAACAAAAGATTCATTCAAAGGAGTCAAGAAACAGTAGGGAGTGGGGAGTAAATACAGCCACCTGACCTAAGAAAACATATAAATCTTCTGGAGAAGCAAACTCTACAAATCATTTTCTTATGCATATAAAATCTTCATGGACCATTCTCTCCATACTTTGTCTTAACTTGTATTCCCTCAATCAAATTCTGTGTACCTTCTCTTCACATCTAGTTTGGGAAATGAAACAGTTTTTC
This sequence comes from Sapajus apella, assembly GCF_009761245.1. Classification (NCBI taxonomy): domain Eukaryota; kingdom Metazoa; phylum Chordata; class Mammalia; order Primates; family Cebidae; genus Sapajus; species Sapajus apella. The sequence continues at coordinate 32,508,668 of NW_022436945.1, forward strand.
AAAGATTTCTAAACCGTCTTGAGTTACAGTGCCCTTAAGTCTTAGTAATTTTTTTTTCACAATGCCTACAGGCCAGAAGAAATACCTAAATATTTTATCATGGAAATGATATATTAGCACATTCAGTGGAAAGGCTTCAAAGGGAAAATGTTAGTAAGATAAATGGTTTCTGAAGTGCAGTGTTTAGACCAAACAGAAGAAAGTCCTAAAGATATAGTTCCCAAGATTTACAGAGTTTCTGGGATGACTTGCAGCTTTCTAAAATAAATTTGCTCTTGTATTTTCTTAATGGATACTCATTTTCTCACTATATGAGAAATGACTTCCTGGTTAGGTTGATTATTTCTTAAGGGAGTCCTGGGTGGGTTAGAAGGGATCAGGTTTAGCAGGCCCCATGATTATCAGCAGATTCATAAAGTGATATCAGAGGCTGTGATGCCTTTATTCTCTCTGGAACAACCCGATTTTATCTTGAAAGAAGTCCCTGACTATTTTAAAAGAAGAACACTAAAACTGCACATTAAGTTTATCATGCACATTATATATTTATAGATAAAAACATCTCTCATGGGTCATGTAGAGAAAAATGTAATTTATCATTACTCAGAAGTTTATTTCATAAATTAAATAGAAACTCACACTATTTTAACTTTTTTTTTCCAGAAATGCCATTGTATAAATTATTTGTAAAGCTAATTTTATTCAGGGATTGTAATTCTGAAGATGAGTATAAGTTTTACAGGGCTTTGCTGAATGGTTTTCATTATACCTAGAAAGAATAAAGATACGTTTTGATAGGCAAATTAAGACATACTCACTAATGCTGTCTCTTATTTAAGGACTTAAGTGAAACCACTGCTAGAGTTATCCCAGAGATAGCTGCTTAACATAATGAAATTGTGAGAATAATAACTTTAACTGGAAAGGCTACTCCTTAATTTTTAAAAATAGTTCTGTAGAATTGGCCTATCAGAAAACAATATTCACAGTACATATTTTCTGTGGATTAAACCTTTAAACCTTTGCAGAATCATCACTAAGCTTGATAATTTATGTCTCCTAATGCCATATCACAAAATGGATATCATCCGTATGTAAAATTTAGAAAGCTGTCAAATTGTTTCCTCCCAATAAACAAGATCTATATGTAGAAAAATTTTTTTATGTATTTGTTTCCTTATTTACAGGAGTCTCTCTCTGTCACCCAGATTGACTAGAAGACTCTTATTTACAGAGTTTCTCTCTGGAAACCAGGTTGGAGCATAGCAGTGCAATTGTAGCTCACTGTAACCACAAACTCCTGGGCTCAAGCAATTCTCCCTCCTTATTCTCCAGAGCGGCTGGAACTATAGGCATAAAAGCATGCACCAGCATGCCCACCTAACTTTTGTATTTTTTATATAGACGGGATCTCACTATGTTGCCCAGACTGGTCTCAAACTCCTGGCCTCAAGCAATCCTTCAGCCTCAGCCTCTCAAAGTGCTGGGATTAAAGGCATGAGCCATTTAACTCCCCCCAGCCATATTATTAGGGGAATCTTTTATATTAATGCCTTTGCCTTGTGATATGGTTTGAATCTGTGTCCGCACTGAAATCTCATGTTAAACTGTAATTTCCAGTGCTGGAGTGGGGCCTGATGGGAGGTGATTGGATCATGGGGGTGGATTTTCTCCTTAGTACTGTGTTACAATAGTGAGCGAGTTCTCATAAAATCTGGTTGCTTAAAAGGGCATTGTATCTCCTCCTCTCTCTCTTCTCCTTCTATTCTGTCCATGTAAGATGTACTTACTTCCTCCTCACCTTCTGCCATGACTGAAAGTTTCCCAAGGCATCCCCAGAAGCAGATACTGCCATCTTTCCTGTGTAGCCTGTAAATTGCGAGCCAATTAAACCTCTTTTCAAATAAATTACTCAGTCTCAGGTATTTATTTATAACAGTGCAGGAATGGACTAATATAAAAAATTGGTACCAAGGAATGGGATATTGCTAGAAAGATACCTAAAATATGGAAGCAGTTTTGGAACTGGGCAACAAGCAGAGGTTGGAAGAGCATGGAAATCTCAGAAGGCAGGAAGTTGAGAGAAAGTTTGTTAGGAAAGTTTAAAACTTCCTAGAGACTTGTCAAATTGTTATGACCTAAATGTTAATTGTGATACAGACAAGTCCAAGATTTATTGGGAACTGTAGTAAAGGTAACTTTTGTTGTATGTTAGCAAAGAGACTGAAAGCATTGTGTCCCCACTCTAGGGATCTGTGGAACTTTGAACCTGAGAGAGACGATTAAGAGTATCTGGTAGAAAAAACTTCTAAGCAGCAAAGCGTTCACCATGTGACCTGGATGCTTCTAGGAACCTATGCTCACATGCTTGAGCAAAGAAATGACCTGAAACTAGAACTTACATTTAAAAGGGAAGCAGAGAGTAAAAGCTTGAAAAATTTGCAGTCTGCCTTTATGATAGTAAAGAAAAACCAATTTTCTGGGTAAGAATTCAAGCCAGCTGCAGAAATTTGCATTAGGAAAGAGGAGCCACATGTTTATAGCCAAGACATTGGGAGAGAGGCCTACAAGCCATTTCAGAGACCTTCCATGCAGCCCCGCCCATCGCAGGACCAGAGGCCAGAGGGAAAAAAGTGTTTCAAGGGCCAGATCCAGGGCCCCAGGGCCATGCTACTCTGCACAGCCTGAGGACACTGTTCCCCACATCCTGACTGGCTCCAGTGAAGGCTCAAAGGGGCCCAAGTACAGCTCGAGTTGCTACTTCAGAGGATTCATGTCGTAGTCTTGGTGGTTTCTATGTGATGCACAGGGTGTAGGAGTTGAGGCTTTGGACCTTCCACCTAGATTTCAGATAGTGTATGGAAAATCCTGAATGTCTAGTCAGAATCCTGCTGCAGGGGCAGATCCCTCATGGGTAGCCTCTGTCGGAGCAGTGCAAAAGGGAAAAGCAGAGTTGGGGCCTCCTCAAACAGTCCTCACTGGGTCACTGCCTGTTGGAGCTATGAGAAATGGGCCAGTATCCCCCAGGCTCCCGAATGTTAGAGCCACCAACAGCTTTTACCCTACTGCTGGAAAAAACACAGGGGCTCCATGCCAGCCCTTGAGAAGAATGACTAAGTTTGAACCCTGAGAAGTCACAGGGGTGGCGCTGCCCAAAAGTTTGGGAGCCTGCCCTTTGCACCAGCATGTCCTGGATGTGAAACATTGAGTCAAAAGAAATTATTTAGGAGCTTGGAGGTTTGATGATTACTCTGCTGTTTTTCAAAATTGCATGGAGTCTACAGCCCCTTCCTTTTGGCTAATTTCTCCCATTTGGAATCAATGTTATCCCCATTGTATCTTGGGAGTAAGTGATTTCTTTTTGTTTTTACAGGCTTATAGGCGGAAAGGACTAGCCTTGTTTCAGATGAGACTTTGGACTTTGAACTTTTCAGGTAATGCTGGAATCAGTTAAGACTTTGGGGACTATTGTGAAGTCCCCAAAATACAAAAGATTGTATTTTGCAATGTCAGAAGAACAGAGATTTGGAGGGGGCAGGGGAGGAAAAATATGGTATGGATCTGTGTCCCCACCTAAATCTCATGTTGAATTGTAATTGCCAATATTGGGGGTGTGGCCTGGTGAGAGGAGATTGAATCATGAGGGTGGATTTCCCCCTTGGTACTATGTCATGATACTGAGTCAGTCCTCGTGAGATCTAGTTCTTTAAAATTGTGTGGCGCCTCCTTCTCCGCCTCCCTCTCTCTCTCTCTCTCTCTCTCTCTCTTCATCTTCCTCCTGCCATGTAAGATGTGCCTGCTTTCTCTTCACCTTTGGCCATGATTGAAATTTTCCTGATGCCCCACAGAAGTAGATCCTGCCTTGTTTGCTGTGCAGCCTGTGGAATTGTGAGCCAATTCAACTTCTTTTTAAAATAAATTACCCAGCCTCTGGTATTTTCTAAAGCAGTACAAGAATGAACTAATACATCTTGGCAAGGGTCCAGATCAGGCTTGAAGAGGAATATGTTGTCTTTATGTGTATTAAATAACTCAGAGATTAACATATTTGTTCATGTATTGATTGATTTACTCAATGATTTGGCAGACAATTATAGAGTGATGAATTTTTATAAGCCATTATGAAGAGGTTGGACTTGATTTTTTTTAGGCTGAGTCCCTGAAAGTGCTGAAGTTGGGAAATGATAGGATCAGATTTGCATTTTATGGATATTTGTTTTGCATTAGGATAGATTATGGGAGAGAGGGACAAGAGAGGAGTCACAAATAACAGAAGTGTAAGATGGGCCGGTATGGTGGCTCATGTCTAATCCCAGCACTTTGGGAGGCCAAGGTGGGTGGATCAACTGAGGTCCGGAGTTTGAGACCAACCTGACCAACATGGAGAAAACTGTCTCTACTGAAAATACGAAATTAGCCTATCGTGGTGGCACATAGCTGTAATCCCAGCTACTCAGGAGGCTGAGGCAGGAGAATAGCTTGAACCCAGGAGGTAGTGGTTGCAGTGAGCTGAGATTGTGCCATTGCACTCCAGATGGGGCAACAACAAAAGTAAGAAGTGTAAGATGATGAAGGTCTGAACTTGAGCTGAGACAGAGGTATCAAAATATAGAGGAAGAAATCTCTTTGAAGCTGAGTTTATGTGGCAATATCTTGAGGAATTCTTGACAACTCTCCTCATGATTCTTGTTTGGTACACAGGAAAAACATACATTCTCTTCACCCCCAAGAAATTCCAAGTGGCCTCAATTTAAGAATGCTTTAAAAAGGAGAGAATACTCACCACCAGTTTTTCTTGAGTGTGTGTGTAAAACTTATATTAGGGCTGGAATAATTTGAAAACGAATCACACAAACCGTCCCTCAATCACTCTTCTTGTGATTATTTTATACCCTCTTTATGAGTATAAAATCTTCTGACATATTAACTACATTCTGGTAGGAGGATAATTTGAAATTTGGTGACTGTTTTCCTTATTTTCATTAATAATTGGAATTCTCTGCCTTCTTCATCAAAATTAATCAAAACGAGAGTCTCTAGAAATGCATCATTTGTTATTTTTGCTTTTAGTTGTAATCAATTTATTGTATAATATTACTGGTAATGAAAGACAATATGGAATGGATATATTTTTAAATGTATTTCCTGGTGAGCTAGCAAGTTGGGGATTATATAAGAAAGGACACAATGACAAGAAAATTATTTTCAATTCTGTGACATCCTTTTTAACATATTGTCTCTCAAGTTTTTTAAATGCAAGTTTTTAGCACATCCTTAGAGCATATTAAAAATAAAATTTGAATGTAATGAAATCGAACTGGAAAATAATGGGGAATTCAGGTTTTTATGCTCAGAGAAATCATAATGTGCAAATTGTGAGTAATTTTTACAGAATCACTGGGCACAGGAGGTTGCTGAGTTAAAGCTTTGCTAGAAGCAGGGCTTCAACTTTACAAATGTAAAGCCGTACCACTGATAGGCACCATCTAAGAGTTGGAAAAAAGATTACATTGATTAAAAGAAAATAACAAAGGTGGTATAACATTTAAAAGGTATTTATGTTTTGTTCCCTTCAAAAGGAAATTTCTATTTATGAACTCTTAGATGTTTTCTTATATTTTCTTATGGTAGATAAGATGAATGGGTGCTATTTTTTATCTACTGAAGGTTTTGGAGTAGATCTGAACAACATGCTACAATTTTGGGCAACACAATATGGATAGGAGAAAGCAATATTGCCATGTGGCAAAACATTGTCATTCATTAATTAATCAAATACGTGCGTAAAACGTACTATGTGTGAGGCAGCCGAGTAGGATGCAGTAAAGAGGGGCAAAGCTTGTGAGATCAACAGAAGCCTGATGCAACTGACTAAGCAAGCCGGTGTGGTGGGAATAGAGGTAATTTATCACTGAAGAGAAACATTTTGTAGAAATGTCTTTGGAGGGTTATTTTCATGAGGAAAACTATTATACTTGCTAGCTTTAAGGATCTACTTCCAATTTATACTACATAACAAAAGCAAGAAAAATTTCTGAAGAGACAGATATTGAGCCAGTCCTTGACCTACCTGAATCTTATCTGATTGCTTCTTTCAATTTTACCACTTTTAAACTTTAATGCCTCCTTGAATGCATGCAGACCATGCATCTTATATTTCCATATCAGCTCACCCTTGAACAATAAGGGAGTGAGGGTCACCAAATCACCCAAGAATTTGAAAACCTGTGCATAATTTATGACTAGAAGCCTTACTAATAATATAAACAGGTAATTAACATGTATTTTGTATATTATATATATCATATACTGTATTCTTACAATAAAGTAAGGAAGAGAAAAGAAAAGGTTACTAAGAAAATTATAAGGAAGAGGAAACATATTTACTATTTATTAAGTGGAAATAGATTGTCATAGGTGTTTGTCCTTGCAGTTTTCGTGTTGAGTAGACTGAAGAGAAGGAGAAAGAGGCGGGGCTAGTCTTATTGTCTCAATAGTGGCAGAAGCAGAAGACCTATAAAGGTAGAGAGGAGGCAAGAGAAGCAGCACATTTGGTATAAATTTTGTTGCAAAATATTAATGTATAAGTGGACTTGTGTAGTTCAAACCTGTGTTGTTCAAGGGTCTACTGTATTGTTTATAATTGCCATCTGTACATGCATTTTTTCTTGGCACTAGGGCTTTTTCATATGAATCATGCTTCCTTGAGGCATACAATTGAGTACAACCATAGTCAAATGCCTCCATTTTTCTACAATTCCAGGCAACCACAATCCCTGAGTATCCAATAATGAGTGAAATGGAAGATTCCATAGGAACCATGAAAGGAGGCGATAATTCTCAAGTTGATCAGTTTGCAGTTGCAATGACAGACTCTACTGCAGCCAATTTGAGCAGAAAATATCCTGTGGCACTGCGAAAGAGGACATACAGAATTATTAAGAGAGGTGAAGGTATAGATTCTAGGTTTGGCTCACAGTAATGACTCTTCAAGTGACACCACAGACTGAGCCCCCAGGAACCTGCTATTCCTGCAACACCAGTAAGCTACAGAGTCAGAAGTTTTAGTGATCAGCTCTTTCGCTGTTATCTGTATCTGCAAACATCTCTGCAAAAGAGATGCCTCACTGCCTAGCTTTCTTTAGAATTTGTTGGAGTATGCCTTATTGGTATATCTTAAATCAAAGCTACAGCCATCATTGCAAGAGTGTTATGAATCTATGACATAAATTCTCATCTGTCCAGCCTTTTAATTTCAGAAAAGCATTCTATGAGAAGGTTGGAGCACATATTGTTTACATCAAATCACAGTATCTGTCATACAGTGATTAATCTGCACATTAAGTGTAAATGCTAAGAAACATGTGAATTTAATATTACCTTTGTGTATGATTAAATGTTTCTGTATTAAAAAATAATAAGAAATAAAAATAAATAAAAGTTTTAAAATGCGATGTTATTCAGGTAGCTGGTACAAACAAGAAAATATCACTAGTCTGATGGAAAACCACTTATCCAGTCAGTCAAGCAGTACTAATCAAATGCCTTCTCTGATAGATGTGATCTTGGAGGCTGCTAGAGAAACACTGGTGAGCTTTATAGAGACTGCATCTACCACCATGAAACTTACAACTAGTAAGGAAGGCAGATGCTAATTCAGCTATTGTAAATGTTAGGAATGTCACAAAAGTGAAATACTGTATTCTCTGAAAACATATAAAATGTATTCTAAATAACCTAATCTCAAATGGGGCAAGGTCAGAGAGAGCTTTCTGAGGAGATAATGTTGAAGGTAAAGCTTGAAAGATGAACAGGAGATAAGGAGGTGGTGTAAGTTTAGTATGAGTGGGGCATCTAGAACTACAGAACTATTACTCTGAAAAGAGTTGATTCTCTTGAGAGGAAACAAGAGTTAGGCCATGCAAGATTTTGTGATAATGTTGAGGATTTTGTACCTTATACTGTGGGCCATGGAAAGGTATTGATGTATTTTAAATACAAGAAGAATAGAACATGATTTATGCCTTCAAATTTTCACTTTGGCAATTTTGTAAAAATTTGGTTGTAAATTAAAAGATCAGAAGAAATTTATGGTAACCTTGTAGGCCAGAGGTTCTGGTGGCCTAGACTAAGGTAGAAAAGAATAGATGGAATGGAGAGATTGCTGGAGACAGAATCATCAACAGGTCTTAATGTTTGCTGATTATTAAAACCAAAAGAAAGGGATGAGTCAAGGACGATTCACGAGGTTCAGGCTCTATCGGTCTGTTAAACAAGTCAGATATAGGAAACACTAGGTGAAAGCAAATTTGATGGTAGTGAATCATGAATTCAAATTAAAAACTGTTGTTTCAATTGCTAAGGATAAAAATGTACTTCTCTTTAATTATAAAAGTAAATAGTATGTATAAAGTGCTTGGCACAGTGCATAGACAGGTGTTACTTACCTATGTCGATTAAGTTAGCAGATTAGGGAGATATATTTGGGTTGCTGAAGTCAATAGATAGTTATTAAAGCCATAGGAGTGAATTATAGTTTCACAGAGAAAGGGTATAGAATAAAAAGAGAAAAGTACCTAGAACCAGGCTTCAAAGTCAGGAGGAAAAGGCGATGCCCACCACGAACAAGCTGCAAGTACTGGCTCTAGCCCTTAAACAAGAGTGCAGATTGCTTGGTCTCCAATGCCATTTCCTGTTAATATACGACAATGCCATGTACATGTATAGGATTTACCTACATGAATATCATGAAATATTATTATTCAGATATATGAAGATCTGGCTTGGGGAGAAAATAACAAATAACAAGAGGTGTACGCTTTAGTTTGACTGGAATCTTGCTAATTATACAAGCTTTAATGTTAGAATAGTAACAACAAAACTGAAATAAAAAAATCAACTCTCACACATCACACAATGACACATTCTTTGGGCAGTTTCAGTAATAATAATAGTTGTAATTAACTGAGTTCTTTCCTACCAAGCACCATGTCTGGTACTACATGTATGTTTGTGTGTATATGTATATATACACATACATATATACTAGACACTGCATCCACCACCAGGAAACTTACAAGTAGTAAGGAAGGTAGATGCTAACTCAGCTATTATAAATGTTAGGAAGGTCACAAAAGAGAAATTCTGTATTCTCTGAAAATGTATTAAAAGTATTGGGGAGGGATAACATTAGGAGAAATACCTAATGTAGATGACGGGGTGAAGGATGCAGCAAACCACCATGGCATGTGTATACCTATGTAACAATCCTGCACAATCTGCACATGTACCCCAGAAATTAAAGTGTAATTTTAAAAAGTATTCTAAATAACCTAATCTCAAATTGGGTAAGGTCAGAGGGTCAGAGAGAGATTTCTGAGAAGATAATGTTAAAGGTAAAGCTTGAAAGTGTGTGTATATATATATATATATATATATATATATATGTATTATCATTACAAGTATGAAAATCATACTTAATTAAAAAGTGAGGAGCATGAGGCTTAAAGCTGTGAAGTGCCCAGTTCAACGTCACACAGTAAGTGACAGACTTGGAAATCAAATTCAGGTTTAACTGACACAAGTTTAAAGCCTTTCCCACCTTTGTCAACAACTTTACAAAAGAGAAGCCAAATACACTGCATGAAGACCAGTCACCATAAAGGGATGCAGGACCATAGGTGAGAAATAGCACACAGGATGAGAATAAACAGATGGCACCTGAGTATGTTTTCTCATCTTTATTCATGTGTTCATTCCAGGTGCTTTTCATTTTCTAAGCTCTAGGAAGATAGCAGTGAGCAAAACAGATGAATACTTGTCCTAATAATAGTAATCTCAATATCTGAGACATGTTGACATGTGTCCTACTTCCCCAGGGAGTTGGAGAAACTATAATCTAGCATGGCTTGCTCAAGGAATAGGTATTTTATGTGGAATATATGTGGATATAATGGCATTTCAGGACAGGAGCTCAAGGTGTACAATATGACTATATTGTTCTTTTACCTAGATGGCTGCTAGCCTCTTCTCCTTAACCCAGGTATTGCTGATAGTTGTACAGAGACCCATTGTTGTATAGTAACACAGTGTGAGGCTCCACAGAGGATAACCTAACAACTAGGCCCTCATCCCTTTTTTCTTAATTCAGTCTCAGAGTCTTAACCTCTGATTGAGGGTAGGGTTGGTTATAGAATGTCCTAAACATAGAATGGGATATTGGGGAATAAAACACAGCATTTCTTGAGATGATATTTGAAATCATATTGAAATCATATTTGAATAGCGTATTTCTTTGACTTTGTTTCTTTAATTAGCTCCCCTTTTTCATTCTTTCTTCCTCATCTGTCTTCAGCCAGGTATTTGTTGATTGCCTCTACTTTAAAATGATCTGACTCATTCAATTTTTTCTTCCTTTCAAACTCCTCAGTTGCCTAGAAGCAACTCTATTTGCTTCAAATGTGCATGTTGTGTTTACTCTCACGTCACATAAAATGTGTTTTTCTTTTACAGCTATCATTATTTGATATGTCAAATATTTGCTATGTTACTCATTTGGGAACAGACACTGAATCAGAAATCTGAGTCTAATGGAAAGGACACTAAAAAGCTCATGACATTTGTGATGGCAACAGGAGAACATAGATTTACTCATAAAGGTTAAAGTAGTCACTCATAGAAGAGACTTTGCCTAGAACATACAGATTATAGAAATGTTATTTTTCGTAAGATACCAAGCTTTCTTTACTAAGAGCTTTTTAAAATGTAATGCTCCATCTGTAGGAACATGTATATATCCTTATTGATATAGATTTAATCTCTCACTTAGCTCTATATTCCTCCCAACATAAATTCTTTAATGACAGATAAAAGCTCTTTTCAAGGGAAAAAAGGAAAAGATTTGAATTAGTAATTTAGGCTTTTTAATTTTAAAGTCATTTTAGCTATTTCTTATTTCCAATCACACTGACATTTTTAAAGCTTTATACAAAGAAAGTCTATTGGTGAATATCTAGTATGTCAAATTCAACAAAGATTGTAAGTAGAGTCCTAGATAGGTTTACTCTTTTATGGAAACAAAAATACACAGTCCCCAAAGCACCAATACAAGTTATTGAGAAAAACAATAGCAAATTAGTTAAAATTAAACTCAAATATTATCCATTATATTCAAAACTACAAAAGAACGGTGTGTGTGTGTGTGTGTGTGTGTGTGTGTGTGTGTATGTAATATATAATGCTAGATGATGAAAATTTAAATATCTGAAACACCTTGTATTAGTTGTGGCGCAAGCAGGATCTCAAGTCATTACATTCCAAATGACACTTACAAACCTATTCTACATCTTTAAATTACTGAGAAAATATAATTCTGAAGGCATCATATATGCTGCATATATGCTTCTAATTTCTGGCTAGGTCTTTGGCCCTATATTCCTAGGTTTTTGTTTTTCTATCTTGATGATTTGAATTTGAAAAGGAAGAAACTTAAATATATGATTTCTTCTTACAGCTTAACAGTTAGGGCTGAGCCAGGCCTTAGCATCTAACTCCTTGCTACTCGATTTATCCTTGCTCTGCCATTTTCACCCAGTTGACACTTCTGTAACAAAAGACAGCCAGCCCAAGCAGATTTCTCCTGCTAACTTCTATATAATATTTTATACTTCACCCATTAACACACTGCGTTCTTTCCAGTAAAGTAGAAATACATAGGTGGAACTTCTTCCAGAAGCATCATTATCTCTGGCAGGATTATTTTCTCCACAATTTCCCTTCTAAGCGTAGAACCAAGTGCTTAGGTTATGTGGCCAAAAGATAGCACAGTATCATGTGTGGAAAATCATTAACACTCAACAACTGGAAGGAAAAAAGCAAACCAGAATAGTACCAATGGAAGACAGTGACTATTAAAACCTAGAATATCACGCCTTCAAAAACAATGGCAGAATAACAGAGTTCTGATTCTTGAGCCTACCTTGCGTGTTCCAGCCTAATAAAAAGTGTGCACAAAAACTTTATTTATTTTTATTTTCCATAATTATTCTCAGAACAGAAACTATAGAAATGTTTAAAAATCATTTGAGGCAACATTTTAAAAGTTAATGTAAATTTACACCTATGTTAATGAGACTAACTTTTTGTGATTGTCATTCATTCATGGTTATACATCTTCCCCAAATACTCATGTTGCTTTTGGCCATTGGTGACTCAGATTGGAGATAGAACATATGAATAGATGAGAAGAAACTCACCACAAATACTACAAATATAACTGAAAAAAATCATGTTTTAGCACATAATATAAACTTGATCTGGAGGGTGGAGATAGCATCATATTGTAGAGAAAATAATGGTTTCTCTTTTATGGCTGCAAAATGAATCATTTTTGACTATTGTTCATCTTAGCCAGACTACAAAAATATGCCATGCTTTCTCAGCCCAACATTTCAAAATCTTGCTCTTACTCAGATAAATTAAAAAAGTATAGTTTTCCCTTAGTATTTGCTGGGAATTGATTCCAGGAGCCTTCATGTGACCAAAATTCACAAATGCTCAAGCCCCTGATATAAAATGGCATGGTATTTGCATATAACCTATGCAGATCCTCCTGTATAATTTCAGTCATCTCCAGATTACTTACAATTCCAAATACAATGTAAATGTTTTACAGATAGGTACAATATTGTTTATTTATTTGCATTATTTTTTGTTGCATTGTTATTTTATATATTTTTCCAATACATTTTCTATCTGTAGCTGGTCAAATCTGCAAATGCAGAATGCATTGATACAGATAGCCAGTTGGATATCGTATCAGATTTCTTAGTTAGTTCAACATTTCACCCTACATCACACTAAATTTCAGAAGCCACACATTTATTTGTATTTTACTATAGCTTGATTATAACTTAATACACCAAGGTAATGTATCACACTTATTTGTTGTATAAATCTCCCTTTTGTAATGTTTGGTAAGGAACCAACATTGCCTCATTTTGATCACCTCCAGTGAGAGAAGAATTTCTAAAATAATCCATTCTATTTTTTAAAAGTTGCCACGAATAGACACATATAAATACTCATGTCATAAGAATGATCTGAAACTTGAAAACCAGAAAAAAAAACTACTGGGTTTTTTTTCAGAAAATTATTGGTTGTGACTTTCTATTGCCTAGCATATTGTAAAACTTTTTCACAGCAGATATTATGGTTAAAATTTTGTCTGGTAGAAATGTGAAGAATTTCTGCCTAGTGGAACAGACACCTTCAAAAGTTATAGTTTATGGCCCTGTTAAACATTAACTAATTGTTTACATAAACTATAAATTGTATCTTGATTCCCTATGTATAGTTTTACAATTGTTCTTTGCACTAGTTTTTACCTCTATTGTTTCCTGCTTTAATTAATGTGTTGAATAAGATATATGACACTTTTTTATATTTATATGTAAGTTTTGCTTTTACATTTTAGAAAATTATATTTTAACATCCATTATTGCTCAGATATACAAAGAGTCTTCTAAACAACTAGTTTTCAATTTTATCATTCTATTAGAATCATCTGTAAGGCTTGTTAAAACACAGATTATGGGGCCTTATAATTTCTGATTCAGTAAGTTAAGATTAGGTCCAAACATCTGTATTTTTAATAAGTGTCTAAGTGATAAAAATGTTGTTGATACTGGGACCCATTTTGAGAATTACTCTTCTAAATTCATCATTTACTGTCTAGCTCTCTAATTTTCTCTTCAAAATGCCAAACACCCTTCGCCACAATACTCTGTATAGTTTTTGGAAAGTTATGACTATTAGACAAAGAAAGTTATATCAAATTGTAAGGCATATAATTTTCCCATCACTTTGCCACCTAGCAAATTGAATCAAATTTCCAGAGAATTTTTGTATCTATATGTTGATGTATTTATTGTATAGATTAGAATCAAACTTCTAGAAAATTTTGTTTCTATATATTAATAGGAATAATTACTTATTTTTAAATATTTTTTAAAATACAGAATGTACAAATTAACAAGTATATTGTTTTGACTTTTCTTCTGTTTTCATTATTCCAAATGCCTTCTTTGAGCTTATATAAGGAAAGGAATTCTTTATCTAGTAGAGATCGGGGGAATCAGTTACCATTAACTTTTGTATTATTTTAGAATTAATATACTCTTATTTTGAAAATATGGAAACATAACTTACCTTCACAGCAGGGATTTCTCTCCCAATGAAGGAGATTTTAAAATTCTCTGGGATTTCAAATTAGAGGAGCATTGGTTTCCAGTAAATTTTCTGTCACCAATCACCTCTCAACAATGTTTCTCAAACTCTCAAACTGAGCTAAGAATCGCTAGGATGCACTTGTTAAAACACATTGCTAGGCATTTATCCTCTAAAGCAGAATGCACAAGAGAGGGCTTAAAAAATGATTAGGAGTTTAATAAAGTTCCCAGGTGATTCCCAAGGTGAGGGAAAGTTGAAAGATAAAGGTACAAAGAGTAATCATCTAGGATACATGTATTCGTCCCTTCTCATACCAAATAAAGGCATACCAAAGGCTGGCCACACCTTCCACAATCACAGTGAAAGCTGAAGGAGAAGTGAAGGTGCATCTTACGTGGTGGAAGGCAAGAGGGCATGTGTAGGAACTGCCCTTTATAAAACCATCAGATCTCCCTAAGTTATTCACTATCATGAGAACACCATCGGAAAACCTGCACACCGTAATTCAATTACCTTCCGCAGGGTTCCTCCCATGACACATGGGGATTATGGGAGCTATAATTCAAGATGAGATTTGGGTGGAGAAACAGCCAAACCATATCTGTCCACAAATAACTAACCATTTACTTGATTCTGCTGGATAGTTCCAAACATGACTCCATTATGGACTCTAAAAAAGTACTAATTCTTCCCACCCCAGCCATTCTTATTTAATTGAAATATGGCATTTAAAGTTTCAGGTATTTAAATATCCAACAAAACTTATGAATCACTGACCAGTCAGTAAGCCTTGTTCCAGTACATCTCTGGGAACTTACAAATAGAAAACTTCCCTGACCTCAATATCTCTGAGGTTCATTTTGTAGTACTTTGTGAGAAGAGAATATTATCGAAAACACTAAGTATGCCCATATCCCTGGAGCAAATGATGGTGGTTGGTGGATGGGAATATTGACACTGACCTTGTGGTTGGTTGGTTTGCTGTGTTTTTACATTATTGAAAGTAAGGAGTATTTAATACACTGCTAATTGGTTAGAAGAATTTTATAACAGAGGCAGTGAACTAACAACAAGAAACCGGTTCTATTTGTTTGTGATTTATCACTTAGTTTCCTACATGAAGGTCAGTCTCTTCTCTGGACTTCTATATCCTTGAGATGAGGCCAGCATTTGTCATGACTGCTTCACAAAATAACTGTGAGTCTGTGAGTGCAAAGGGTTTTTTGAAGTGAACAGTGCTAATAATATGAAGTACTATCATTTTCTTTTTGTAGTAATGAGACTAATAGAATAACTTATTTTGTCATGACCATAACATTCTAATCCGTTTTCTTCTTTTTAAAATGCTTCTTGAAGTAAACCATGCATATCCAAGCGGGACAAATCATAAACATGTAGAGAGATGAATGGTTTTAAAAATAAAGTATTCTCCATAAATTTAATCTCAAGTATTTTTGTTTGTGATCAACATTTTTGCATGATCGTATTATTATTTATAATATTTGATATTAGAAACAGTAAAATATTTGTCAAAGTTTTCTAACATCTTTATGCTATTTTATTGATCCTTATGACATGTATTCAGCTTTTGCTCTCTATTAAATTTTTGCAAGTTTCTTTTAAAATATTTACCTCTTTTGTTTCAGTTTGCTGTTACTAGATAATATTAGCAGATACAGGGTTGTTCAGTTTTCTCCACATTCATAAGTTCTACAAAAAAATTAACAGATTAGAAATACTTTTCTCTTGCTTGTATGTCCTGGAAAATAAGTGCCTGGCATCAATAAAGGTAAATAATTTCCTTAATTCATTCCTTTTCTCAAATTACCTATTTTTTCAGCTTATATTTTAGAGTTATTTAAAAATATTTTATGTATCTAAAGAAAAAGAATGTGAGACTCACATTCTCAATGATGCTTGTACAACTTGTTTGTGATACTAGTGCACTATATTTTTCCTTCCTCCCTCCTCCCTCCCTCCCTCCCTTCCTTTTTTCTTTCCTTCCCTCCTTCCTTCTTTTCCTGCCTTCCCACCATACTGCAAAAGAATAATATAATCTTTCTCTGACCAACTGGGGTGGGTAGAAAGATCGACCTGTGTACTCCCCCTGTATTTCAGTAGAATGCTGAGCAGAAATGGCTTTTGTAAGTTTTCAGGATGTTAGAATTTCAGCTATTTTAACAATGCCCTATCAGATAACTATTTTGGGGGGTACAACCAACTATCCTTTGAAATCAGAAAAATGAGAAAATATTTTTTATTCTTTTCTGTTTCTTCAGTTTTCCCGTTCTGGCCAGGACTCCATTAATAAAATCATCAAATTGCACTTGGTTGACAATCTTTAATAAATTTTTTTGATTTCCCTGGAATTCAAAGATCCTTTCTTGTTAATAGTTTGTGAGTGTATTTACTGGCATCAAAGCATCCACAAGAAAATTCTACTGTGTGTGCACTCGAAGCTTGTTTACATTTTTGCTTGTGAACTGGAGCTCACAAACCTGAGTAAAGTCTCCTCAGTAGCAAGCACTGCACTGAGGAAACTGGGCAAGTGTTTTCTACTTCTGTAAACATGTAGCAGACTTTAAAAATCTAATCTAGCCCAATATTCATATTTCTTATATTAATAATGAATACATGTCAAAGGACCTTTGTATTTATTCTGTATAATAAGTCAGCAGATTTTCACTGCGCACCTGCTGCATTGGAGGCATTATGACATATACAGAAACTAACTGGTGAGCAGAATAATCTATGCACTCAGAGAATTTGAGATCACATACAGGAGACAAATGTGCTACAGCAATACCAGAAGACTATAAACTCCAGGAGGCCAGGAACTGTGTCTGTCTTTCTCAATTGGTAAATCCTTGAATCTAATGACATGTATTGTTCACACTATATGGAATACATGAACAAATATAGGACAGTTTCAAGGAACCTCTCCTTTATTTTCAGTATTCTCTCTCATCTAAAGTTCACTCTGGCCATGCCAGAAATCTTTTCTCTACGTTCTTCTTTCAGCAGACTGTGAAAATTAAGAAGCCTATTAGGCCTCTGAATTATTTTCCAGGCTCCAGTTCAGCTCAATGTAGTGCTCTGCATCAGTAACGTGGCTTGAGGTCAGCTACATGTAAGCCAATACTGTGTTTTTCTTTGCCATTTTCCCATGGAGGAGAGATAGCTGTGATCTGGATCAGGATTCATGTGTTTCCAAGAGTATTGGCTTAATATCCCCTTTGACTGTCCATACCCCAATTATATTTTACTCAAACTTGATAAGTGCCTTTATTGGGAAATTATAGAAATAGCATGAAGGTGAGGTCACTGCCCTAAGGTTGGGACCCAGTAAAGGGATTCCTGGAAGACATTCCATCTGAGCTTAAATGTGTTCCAAGTTATTAACTCAAATGTGAAGATGGATTTTTTTTTTAGTTTGTCTGAATTAATTGGCTCTTGGAAGACATGAAATATTTTAAATATTATAAGATGCTTCTACATTTCTAAGTCTGAGTGGTTCTCTTCCTTATGTAACATAACTTTTCTATATTCGCAATAATATAATGTAACAAAAAGACTTCACAGTGACTTTTCTAAGAAATATTAGCACAAAAATTGCTCACTGGTTTAATGTGTGTGTATGTTTGGTGGTATTGGAATAATATAACAAATTCTATTAATTAACTTAATTTAAAAAAATCACTATTAGTACAGGAAGATTTATAGAATAACATCAAATAATTCTGCAATCACTAGTGCTATATAATGAAGAAATTCACTCATTTACATGTGAAAATATCTTATATCAGGTTAGTTAACATGTGTCATCAATATATTTGCCTGCACATTTTAATACACTATGAAGAAGAGTCATGGATTCATGAGCACATGAAGCTAGATAAATTGAATAAGTTAATCCTTTAATAAACAAGCAATAAATGGAGCTCTAAAAACTATTCAAATTATTCAGAAGTAGGAAAATGTGAAGGCAGAGAGCTGCTCCTCCTTCAACCACCAGGATATCCAGTGACCAGGCAAGAATGACTTCTGGAGTGTTTTGAGGAGAAGAGTAATATGGATCTCTGGGAGCTAGCTGGACATGTCAAGAGTTCCAGAAAGCAAATAAATATATACAATATTTCTAACAGAGAATCAAAGGCATTTCATGGACTGAATAGGAGCTAATAATGAGCTTGATTCCTTTTTAGGAAGAGCAAGTTCAAATAGAAGTCCATTTGGGAAAGATTTTAAAATATAGTTGATTGCCTCTAATGTCTGAACTAGCTAAATAACTGATCAAATAGCTGATTCAATTATGGCAACAATTATAGATTTTGCCACAATTTTAAATGTGTATATTTTAGAGATATTTAAAAAGGGTAAATCAATATAAATACTTAATTGCCCCATTTTGTCTGGGACTGAGGCATTTCCTGGGACTCAAGAAATTTAGTGCCAATATATGGAGTAACAAATTGCTCCAATATTTCTGTCTTAACGTTGATGGAAACTAGTGTCATCCATTAAAAGAAAGAATATAAAAATGCAAATGAGGGAGACATAAAATGTTCCCTTTGAAATCTACAAACTATGAGGTACCTAGGAAATAGGCCCTGGGACTGAGCAGTAGAGAGTTTATATAGGTTTCTAGATTTTACAAAGAAATAGAAAATTTGAGGAAAATGCCAGGAAGTTACCAGACTGTCAATATCCAACTGTGAAAGACCAAGGAACATATTGTGGTCAAATACAGTTAGGTTCATTGGCTTCTTACAGTGAAGAAAACCATGTACCATGGGAAATTGTGGGTTGTTTCACTCAAGGTGTATTAGGAAGGATTTTGATTAGGAGTTCGCTTTGTGTGGGGAGATTTTGGACAAGCTGCAAAGGAATATATTCTGAATTGAGCACTTTCAGAAAGAAGGGTCATTGCATGACCGAACAGCTGCTGTGATTTAAATGTTTGTCACTTTCAAAACTCATGCTAAAAGTTAATTGCCAATGTAATGATATTACCAGGTGGGACCTTTGGGAGGTGTTTAGGCTGGCAGAGTTCTGTCCTTATGGGTGGAATTGATGTCATTATAAAAGAGCACGTTCACCCCCCTTTTGCCTCTTTGCCCTTTCACCCTCTGCCATACGAAGACAAAGTATTATAATTCTCTCTTTAAGAGAATGAAGTGTTTAAGGCAACATCTGGAGCAGAATCACCAAATCTTTTACCACCTTGATGCTGGGTTTTCCAGCCTCCAGCACTGTGAGCCAAAACATTTGTATTGATAAAAATTACCCAGCTTCTGGTATTCTGTTATAGCAGCACAAACAAACTAAGACAGTACCCTGGTAATTTTTATCTAGGACGTTTGAGTAATGAAGTGGGGATAGAACTGTAACTGATCAAGAAGCAGTAGTCATTTCTGTTAGCCCAAAGAATGGGATATTCGGTTCTTTTATGGTTTCTAAATGTTGTAGCTTTTGTGTGTGCGTGTGCTCAAACATGGTTACATTTTTGTTTTTCTTATTCCACCGATCAGAGAAATTGTTTGTGGTTTTCTATGAAACTGTTTATGTTAAGTACAGAACTCTGTAGTCTAGTTGTTACAGCAGGATAGATATCAGCTGATAGATGTCAGAGATTGCTCTTTTCCTTGTCACAATTAAAGCAGCTATATAAACTATGAGCATTCCAGAGATTGCCTAGGGATGGTGCACAGATTGCAAGGAGAGGAGAACATGGGTAGACCCTGAAGTATATCATCAGTGCTTTAAAATCCCTGTCCTCTTGCTTTCTCAATCACTGCCATTTCTAAACTCTTAAGATCTTCTTTAGGTCATGAGTACCCGTAAAAGACCAATCAAGTTTTTTACGCCTAGTAAGTTGAAAAATTTGGCTGACAGGAAGCCAGGAGATTCTACAAGCATCAGCAATTTTACCCCTTAAGCTCTTCTCTAAAGAATATGTTGTTTAAAAATTCTAAATTTCAGAGAATCCTCTTCTCTGAACATTTAAAACAGGACAAGAGGCTTTAATTGCAATTTATGAGCACACTAAATACAGTTTGAAAAATATTTAAAATAGTGATTGGGAGGAGTATGAGAAAAAGTGAGCTGAAAGAAAGCAGCACAACTCTAAGGTATTATTAAGGATCCAAGTGAAATTAATCATCATGTATTTGGCATCATTTGATTTAGACCCTCTTTCATGGTTTGACTACTTCTTATAAGTTTAGAGGTATAGAGTCTAACATGGTTAGTACCTTTGGCACTCATTTCTTATCTGGCCCTGCCTGTTAATGCTGATCTCCTGTGTCCAGATTTAATTTCATATATTCTTACAGACAAGCAGCACCATATTGCCATTAAAGCACAAATTCAAGACTATGTCCCAGAGTTCCATTCCCTTTTCCACATTCTTCTTGATCTTTGACTTTGAACAAGTTAATTAAGCTGTGCCTCAGTTTCTTCATCTGCAATATGGAGGGAATAGCCTCATAGGTTATAATGAAGAATAAACAAGTTACTATATGCAAATCTTCTCAATATGTAGGAAGCATTTTTTTCAATTATTTGCGATTACCATTATTTTTGTTAGTGTTTGTAGTAGTAGTAGTACTAATAGTAATGTACTGAAGAATTAATCTCACCCAAAGAAAGATCTGGCCTTTGTCCCAGTTCCTGGTAGGTAAGCTTTAAACTCTTGTGACTTCTCAAGTTTTAGGAGTGTCTTTGTTATTTATAATGGACCCATCAAACCACATGTACGCTTTATGCTAATGAGATGACTCACGATGGTGCCAGCCACATCTGATAGTCTTAGGGTGAAGGCCGACCTTGCAGAAAGATCAACCTTGTGATTACAAAGTTGAGATATTAAGCCAAGAAAATATCAATCAGCCTGACCTCTAGGGTCAGGAGAAAGGGGCTAGAGATTGAACTCAACCACATGGGCCATAATTTAATTAATCATGCTTATCTAATAAAACCTTAACAAAATCTCCGGTCACTAACATTTAGGTGAGTATGCCATGTTGGCAATACTCAATTCACATATTTTCACTATTAACACTGGAGAAATAAGATGTCCCTGAGGACATGGAAGCTTTGTGTTTGGAAGACTCCTAGTCTCAAATTCCTCCCAATCTCTTCCTTTGGTTGGTCTTGATTGTATGCTTTTGTGACAATAAAAATGATATTGCAAATATGGTACTTTTTTGAGTCCTATGAATTTGGCTTACACTTTACAGAAATAAGGAAGTTAATAGGTGCAAATTTTATTAGTATGTATTAAGCACTATTTAAGTTTTGGCTATTAACATTGTTTTTATTGTTGCTTGTATTATTTTTTTCAGATTCTTGTCTTCTTTTGCCTAGCTAAAAAATGATTTACACTTAAATTTGCTCCTGTGTTAAGACCACTGCTTTTCTTCCCATTTGCTGTTTCTTCTTTGGCCTTCTGAGCTTAGCTGTTCATGATGTGACTGTTCCAGTCTCTACTTATTCCTACCTTTATTCTTGTATTGTGCAGAATATACCCAACATATCATTCAATTATTCTTTAAAAACACAGGCCAAACTGTAATTATCTTTTGATTCATAATTTTTATAGTGTTTTATCTAACTCAGTGCTATGTTCACATGCCTCACCATGGCCTGCAAAGCCCTGGATAATACAGCTCTCACTATATATGTGATATGTCCGTTCTCAGCACATACCACTTTTCTCATTTCCATCTTTTCTTCTAACTAGCTGAATGTCTTACTGTTTCTCAAACATATTTTCTAATTCCTTCCCCAGTGTCTGTGTTATTACTATACATTAAGCTTTGAATATTGGTATTGCAGAACCTTTCCATGAAAACTTTTTATGTTCATATAATTTCAGTCTCTACTAATACGTTATTGTCTCTGAAGAATCTTATTAAGTATATGTTGAATGAGTGGAAGTATGGGTAAATAGATAAATGAAAAAGAGAAATAATGATTGAACTGATGAATGAGTGAAGGCATTTTATCCCTGAAAATGGAAATCTGTTTATGCAAATGAAGTTCTTTGGAATGAATACATTAACATTATTAAATTTGTGTGCACATATAACGCCTCCTTATTTATGTAAAGGGAAAATCGAGTAAATATTACAGCCTAAGTCAACTGGAAGAACGATTTGTCACTGAAGTGAGAAAACAATTGGAGAAAATTAAAGCATAGGAATAAAACTTTTCGGTTTTGTGAGGCATATAGGCAAGCATAGTTACAAGGTTTGATAAAACTAACAGCTCTCAACTCACATTAATTTTAAAGCACAGTGTTATAGAATACATAATATGTAAATGTGGATGTATGAAAGTTTGCAGGCAATTATGTTTTCAGATATTATCTTAATGTACACTATGCAATAAGCTGTATTTTTTAAATGTTTAAAATATATACCTGAATAAATATTTGAAACTTCAATGATGTTGAGCTTTACATATTATATTTTGCTTTTGAATCTCAGGTTTAAACATATTTCTACTACGTAAAATCACCTGGTTGGAAACTTAGATCAGCACAATTTCTATAGTACGCAAAGAAATTTAAGTACTGTTCACCTATAATTGTGACATTGCTTTAATGCTTTTTGCTTAACAGAAATTGCTTTAATATTATTTTCAAATAACCAAAGAAAATTAAACATTTTATTAGAAAAATAGTGAATTTCCAAAAGTTATATTGATAACATGCTAAATGTTATAACTGCCTTGCAGAAAGGATACACTACTGCTGATTTAATTTTTATAATATTTTGTGGATTTTCTTTTTTTCTCAATTTTTCTTAAAACTATAACTAACACTAAGTAATTGTATTTAATTACTTCCCCATGAAAATAAAGATAGAAATATGAAAATTTTAAATAAATTTAGTCTTCATGAATGTTTATTATAACACTGAGGTTTGAAATAATACAATATCTCTGTTTTGGGTTGACAACAAAGATAATTTAGTCAAACTTATTTTAACTTCAAATGATATTTTTAAAGTAAAAATAGCTCATTAGTCTCATTAAAATACATTTTTAAAAACTAATATTACCTTGCCTCCAAATAAAATAATAATTTTAAAGAAGAAAACTGGTTCCACTCTTTAAAATATATTATCTGACCATATTTGAAAAGTGAAAATACAAAGGCAGCTTTGTAGTTGCATTACTGCACATGTAATTAATAATCTCAAATTTATAAAACTTACTTCTTATAACATTAATGTACAAAAAGCATAAATATTTTGAAACATACAAAATTTGAAATTGGGTTTATGGGTAAACATTTTAGTTTAATGTCAGGCAGTATTTATTTTTTCTCTTCTAAGTTTTAGGTTCAGGGGTTATATGAGCATGTTCGTTAAATGGGTAAATTGTGTCATTGGGGTTTGTTGTCCAAATGATTTTGTCATCCAAGTAGGGAGCGTAGTACCCAATAAGTAATTTTCCAATCCTCACCTTCCTCCTATCCTTCACCCCCAAGTAAGTCTCAGTGTCTATTGTTCTTCTCTTTGTGTTCATGTGTACTCAATATTGAGCTCCCACTTGTGAGAGCATGCAGTATTTGGTTTTCTGTTGCTGCATTATTTTAAATAATGGCTTTCAGCTACATCCATGTAACTGCAAAGGACATGATTAAATTTGTTTTATGGCTATGTAGTATCCATGGTGTATATGTACTATATTTTCTTTATCCAGTTCACTGCAGATGGGCATCTAGGTTGATTCCATGTCTTTGCTATAGTGAATAGTGCTGTGATGAATATAAGCATGCATGAGTCTTTATGTTTGAATGGTTTATATACATTTGAGTATTCATTTGAGTTTTTTATTCATTTTATGGCTACTGCAAATGGTATTGCATTCTTAATTTGGCTCTCAGCTTGGAGGTTATTGGTATATAGAAATGCATGTGATTTTTGTACATTGACTTTGTATCCTGACACTTCGCTATAGCTGTTTATCAGATCTAAAGGTCCGTGGGCAGAAACCATGGGGTCTTCTAAGTATAGAATCATATTGTCTGCATAGAGAAATATTTTGACTTCCTCTCTTCCTTTTGGGTGCCATTTATGTCTTTCTCTTGGTTGATTGCTCTGGCTAGAACTTCCAGTGCTATGTTGAATAGGAGTAGTGAGAGCAGGTATCCTTGTCTTCTTCTAGTTCCCAATGGGGAATTAATGATATGGTTTGGCTCTATGTCCCTGCCCAAATCTTATCTCCAATTGTAATTACCATGTGTTAAGAGAGGGACCTGGTGGAAGATGACTGGATCATGGGAGTGGTTTCCCCCATGTTGTTCTTGTGATAGTGAGTGAGTTCTCATGAGATTTGCTGGTTTAAAAGTGTGGCACTTCCTCCCTCACTTTCTTCTGTCTCTTCTGCCACCATGCAAGTTTCTGTCTCTTCTGCCACCATGCAAGTTTCTGTCTCTTCTGCCACCATGCAACTTGCTTTCTCACCTTCTGCCATGATTATAACTTTCCTAAGGATCCTCAGCCATGCAGAACTGTGACTCAATTAAACCTGCTTTCTTTATAAATTACCCAAACTCAAGTAGTTATTTATAGCAGTGTAAAAACAGAATAATACAGAAAATTGGTACCAAGAGTGAGGCACTGCTATAAAAGTATGTGAAAATGTGGAAGCAACATTGGAACTGGGTAATGGGCAGAGGTTGGAACAGTGTGGAGGGTTCATAAGAAGACAGGAAGATGTGGGAAAGTTTGGAACTGCCTAGAGATTTGTTGATTGGTTTTGACCAAAATGCTGATTGTGATATGGACAATGAGATCCAGGCTGAGGTAGTCTCATATGTAGATGAGAAACTTACTGAGAACTAGAGTAAAGGCCACTTTTGCTGTGCTTTACCAAAGAGACTGGTGGCATTATGCCCCTGTCATAAAGATCTATGGAACTTTGAACTTCAGAAGGATGAGTTAGCATATCTCATGAAAAAAATTTCTAAGCAGAAAAGCATTCAAGAAGTAATGTGGCTGTTTCTAAATGCATATAGTCATATGCATTCACAAAGAGATGGTCTGAAATTGCAACTTATGTTTAAAAGGGATGCAAAGTGTAAACGTTTGAACAATTTGCAGCCTCACCATATAGTAGAAAGAATCATTTTCTGGGGAGAAATTCAAGTCATCTGCAGAAATTAGCATAACACTTGGATGTTTAGGCAAAAGTCTGCTGCAGGGATGGTGCCCTCATGGAGAGCCCCTACTAGTGCAATGCAGAAGGAAAATGTGGGGTTGATGCCCTCACACAGAGTCCCCACTATGGCACCACCTAGTGGACTTGTGAGAAGAGGGCCACAGTCCCCCAGCCTCCGTAATGATAGATCTACCATTAGCTTGTATTGTGTACCTGGAAAAGCTGCAGCCGCTCAACTCCAACTCATGAAAGCAGCTGCAGGTACTGTACTCTCCATTGCCAACCACAAGGGTGAAACTGCAGAGTACAGCCCCTTGGGAGCCCATATCTTGCATCATCATGCCCTGAATGTGAGACATGTAGTCAAAGAAGATTATTTTGGAGCTTTATGATTTAATGGCTGCTCTTCTGGATATCAGACTTACATGAGCCCTGTAGCCCCTTAGTTTTGTTCAACTTCTCCCATTTGGAATAGGAGCATTTACCCAATGTCTGAACCTCATTTTACCTTGGAAGTAACATTTTTTTTTTTTTTTTTTACTTTACAGGGACTTACATTGACTCAGATGGGACTTGGGATATGGAATTTTGAGTTAATGCTAGAACGACTTTTGGGGACTATTGGGAAGACATGGTTGGTTTTGGAATATTAGAAGTACATGAGATTTGGCTCTGCATCACCACCCAAATCTTATCTCAAATGGTAACCTCCATGTGTCAGGGGAGGGACCTGGTGAAAGGTGATTGGATCATGGGGACAGTTTGCTCAGTACTGTTCCTGTGACAGTGAGCTCTCATGAGATTTGGTGGTTTAAAGGTGTGTGGAACTTCTGCCCTTGCACTCTCTCTATCTCTCTCTCTCCTGCCACCATATAAGTCATGCCTTGCTTCCCCTCCTTCCATGATTGTTAAGTGATCTAATCCTTCCCAGTTATGCAGAACTGTGACTCAATTAAACCTCTTTTCTTTATAATTTGCCCAGTCTCAGGTTGTTCTTTATAGTAGGGTGAAGAGACTAATACAGGAATGCTTTCAGCTATTATTCATTCAATGTGATATTGGCTGTGAGTTTGTCATAGATGAATCGTATTTTTTGAGGTATGTTTCTTAAATGCTTAGTTTGCTAAGGGATTTTAACAGGAAATGATGTCGAGATTTTTAAAAGGCTTATATGCATATGTGAGTGTTGAACCAACCTTGCATCCCAGGAATAAAGTCAATTTGATCATGGCGTGTTAGCTTGTTGATATGCTGCTGGATTTAATTTGCTAGCATTTTCTTGAAGATTTTTGCATTTGTGTTCATCAGGAATATTGACCTAAAGTTTTCTTTGTTTTGTCTTTGCCAGCTTTTGGTAGCAGAATGATGTTGACCTCTTTGAGTGAGTTAGGGAGGAGTCTCTCCTCCACAGTTTTGGATTCAATATTGGTACCACCCCTTCTTTCTACATCTAGAAGAATTTGGCTGTAAATCCATTTGGTCTAGGGCTTTTTCGGGTAGGTAGATTTTATATTACTTATTCAATTTCGTAACTCATTATTGGTCAATTCAGGTATTCAGTTTGTTCCTCTTTTAATCTTGTGGGGTTGCATGTTTCCAGAAATGTATCCATTTTCCCTAGATTTTCCATTTTGTTTGCATAGAGATATTCATAATATCTCCAAGAGCTTTTTGCATTCCTGTGGGGTTGGTAGTAATGTCAAGTTTGTCATTTCTGATTGTGTTTCGGATCTTCTTTCTTTTTTTTTCTTGATTGTCTAAATAGCGGTCTATTCATCTTATTTATTTGTTCAGAGAAGCAACTTTTGCTTTCATTGATCTTTTGTATGGATTTTCACAGATAGATTTTATTCAGTTCTGCTCTGATTTTTGGTTATTTCTTTTCTTCTGCTTTCTAGGGGTTGATTTGCTCTTGTTTTCTAGTTCCTTTAATTGTGATGTTAGGTTGTTAATTTGAGATCTTTCTAATGTTTTGATGTAGGCACTTAGCACTATAAACTTTTTTTTTTTTTTTTTTTAGCACTGCTTTACCTGTGTCCTTGATATTCTGGTATGTTATATCTTTGTTTTCATTGTTGTCAAAGAATATCTTATTTTCTGCCTTAATTTTATCATTTACCCAAAATTCATTCAGGAGCAGGTTTCTAAATTTCCATCTAATTTTATGGTTTTTGAGAGATCTTCTTGGTATTGATTTTTACTTGGATTGTGCTGTGGTATGAGAGTGTTATTGGTATAATTTTGGATTTTGTGCTTTTCTTGAGAATTGCTTTATGGCTGAGCATGTGGTTGATTCTAGAGTATGTGCCATGTGCAGATGAGAAGAATGTATATTCTCTTGTTCTATGGTATGTTCTGTAGATGTTCGTTAGGTTTATTTGGTCAAGTGTTGAGTTTAGGTCTCAAATATTTTTGCCAGTTTTTTGCCTTGATGATCTGACTAATACTGTCATTAGGATGTTGAAGGCTCCCACTATTATTGTGTTATTATCTAAGTATCTGTTAGGTCTCTAAAGCTTATGTTATTAGTCTGCTCCTCCTGACTTGAGGGCATATATACTTAGGATCATTATGCCTTCTTGTTGAATTGAACCCTTTATTATTATGTAATATCCTTCTTTGTCCTTTTAGATCATTTTTGGTTTAAAATCTGTTTTGTCTGAAATAAGAATAGCAACCCTTATTCTTTGTTTTCTGTTTGCTTGATCTTTTCCCTTCATTTGACTTTAAGCCTATGGGTTTCACTGCATGTAAGATGGGTCCCTTGGAGATAGAATACAATTGAGTTTTCCTTCTTTATCCAATTTGCCACTCTGTGCCTTTTAAGGGACATTTAGCCCATTTACATTAAAGGTTAATATTGATATGTGAGAATTTGATTCTGTTGTCATGTTGTTAGCTGGTTGTTATGTGAACTTGATTATATAGTTGCTTTAGAGGGTCAGGGGCTATGTACTTAAGTGTGTGTGTGTGTGTGTGTGTTTGTGTGTGTGTGTGTGTGTGTGCACGTGTGCGTGTGTGGTGGCAGGTAATTGTCTTTCTTTTTTTTTTTTTTTGTCTTTGAGATGGAGTCTTGCTCTGTTATCAAGGCTGGAGTGCAATAGCGCAATTGCAGCTCACTGAAACCTCTGCCTCCCAGGTTCAAGCAATTGTCCTGGCTCAGCCTCCTGAGTAGCTGTGTATGCCATCATGTCTAGCTAATTTTTGTATCTTTTTAGTAGAGATGGGGTTCATCATCTTGGCCAGGCTGGCTTTGAACCTCTAATCTCAAGTGATCCACTCATTATGGCATCCCAAAGTGCTGGGATTACAGGAGTGAGCCACCACACCCAGCCAGGTAATAGTCTTTAATTTTCATGTTTAGAACTCCCTTAAATACCTCTTGCAAAAGGGGTGTGCTGGTAATGAGTTTTCTTGGTATTTGTCAGAAAAAATATTGTATTTATCCTTCACTTATGATGTTTAGTTTGGCTGGATATAAAATTTGTAATTGGGTGTGTTTTTTTTTTTTTTTTTTTTTTTTTTATGGATGCTGAATATAGGCCCTCACTCTCTTCTGGCGTATAAAGTTTCTGCTGAAATATCTACTGTTAGATTTATTAGGTTTCTTTTGTAAGTGACATTGCCCTTATCTCTAGCTGCCTTTTATATTTATTTCTCTTACATTGGCCATGGAGATTCTGATGACTACATCATGGGGATTGTCATCTTGTATAGTATATTGTTGGGTTCTCTGAATTTCCTGAATTTGCACATCAACCTCTGTAGTTAGTCTATGGAAATTTTCCTATACAATATTCTCAAATATATTCCCAAAGTAGCTTGGTTTCTCTCCCTAGCTTTCTGTAATGGCAAAGAGTCATAGGCTTGGTTTCCTTATATAATTCCATATTTCTCAGGGGTTTTCTTCATTTTTCAAATTCTTTTTGTTTGTTTTTGTTTGATTGACTTGATTGAACAAACCGGTCTGAGATTCTTTTCTCAGAACTTGGTCTATTCTGCCTGTATTATGTAATTCTTGTAGGGAGTTTTCAGCTTAAGAGCAGTTTGATTCTTTTTTAAAACAGCTATTTCTTCTTTCATCACTTGTATTATTTTTATAGCATTCCTTAGATTCCTCTGATTGTGTTTCAACTTTCTACTGAATCTTAATGATCTTCATTACCAGACAGATTCTGAACTCTATATCTGCTGTTTTAGTCATTCAGTTTGGTTAAGAACCTTTGCTGGAGAGCTAGTGCAGGCATTTGGAGGTAAGAAGACAACCTGTCATTTGGAGTTGCTGTAGTTCTTGGACTGGTTCTTTCTCATCTAGGCGGACTACTATTTCTTTACTGTTTGAATATGGCGTTTTTTGCTTCTATATTTTCTAATGCCCTTGAAGATTTGCTTGTGGTATACGCTGGGTTTAGTTGGGTGGCTTCATTTCTTGAAGGGGGCAATGTTGGGACTCCTGGGTTGCATACTCTCACCTTGGCAGGACAAAGACCTGGCTCACCACTTTGCTATCTGACCCTTTGAGGTTAAGCCCTTTCTGTGCTAGCTGAGCAGAGGTGCTCTCAGTTTGCTGGCAAAAATACTCAAATGGATGGTGCTTATCAAAAATACTTTGGCAGGGCAGTGGCAGGTCAATGGGTGTTCACATGCTCATGCACACCTCCAGCAGAGCAGCAGCTGATCGCATACACATGTTCATGCCAGGCAGCATTTAATTTATATTGGTATAAAAGTATATCTGTTTTGGTTCCATAGGCCTTACAAAATCCTTTTGGAAACAAAAAGTAGTTGCAAATGGTAATAGTGGTAAACTAAAAATAATAAAGTCTATATTTACTTTAATAAAATTCTAAGAGCAGAATGCTTTACAAGAAAAAAGTCTTATTTTTTCTTATTTTTATTTATATAATCTACCTCTCTAGAATTAATTATTGCTATGAGTTCCCTGTGACTGATTTTTTCCAAGTATTTATTCCACCCAACCTTGAATTCATTCATTAACAATGTGCTAAACAAATTCTTATTGAATATTTACTAGGTACCAGGTAATCTTCCAGACTCTGGGGATACAGAAGTGAACAACAAAAAATTTCTTATGAACTTTACAATATCAATGATGAGGCAGATAGTTTAGCAAAAAATTAAGTAAACCAAGTAAGAAGTTAAAAAATATATATGTCAGTGGAAAATACTATGAAGAAAAACATGTAACAAGCTAAGGGGGCAGAAATCTAATTTTTGATTAGATCTAGATTTTACCAGAGATTTATCTGAGGAGATGGAATGTGAGCAGATAGACTTTCCTAAAATTAATCCCATAAATCTGAGGGAAGACATACATACAGAATAATCATCAATTTATATTTCCTATAAGCCTGAGTTGAGTAAGACCTATAATTCTTACTTTATGCCAGTACAGTGAGAGATAAAATGGAAGGTAAGGTGAAATATCTGGATTTAAATTTCAGTAAGCATACCAGGAATGCCCTTACAATGCTGCATGTAATGCCAGAATGGGGATCTGCACGTACACATGGCAGACTGACATCGTGGTTCTTTTTAAAAGCAATAGTTTTTAGGACTCAAGAAACTGGATTTGATTTGTGGCTCTGCTACTAATTAGCTAGGTTTTCTCAAGCAAGTTACTTAACCTTTTTGTGGTCATCTTCTGTCATCTGAGAAATGGGGTAAATGACAATGCCTACTTCATTAGACTGTCATGATGACTAAATGAGTCACTATATATATAACATTTAAAACTGTATTGGTACCTAGCAAATACCCTATAAAAGTTAGCTATTATTATTAAAAGTTGGACATTTAAAAAAGTTATTATTATTATATTAGTATTATTGTTGTTACTATACCCTACATCAAAGAGAGTATAACTAAAAGACTTCAATTTTTTAAAAAA
Organism: Sapajus apella; assembly: GCF_009761245.1. NCBI lineage: Eukaryota > Metazoa > Chordata > Mammalia > Primates > Cebidae > Sapajus > Sapajus apella. The sequence goes on from NW_022436945.1 coordinate 32,539,983, forward strand.
ATCTCAGTACTCCCCAAAACCTCTTATTAAAATACTATGTTAAGATCAGAATCAATGAAAGGTAAGGAAATAGGGAACAGTTAATTCAGTTACCTTTTCTCTCACTTAACAATCATACTGGCTGAAACCATAGAAAATAGATGACAATTTTAAAGGAAGAGTATCTTAGCTGTGTCATCTTATCTTTCCTGTTATGTACCTGTTATAGTGATGTTATTTAGGACTTTTTAGTCAATGGGACTAAATTCAATGGAAAATACATTTTAAGAATTATTTTTCTATAAAATAATAATCTAAACATCATGTTGTACCAGAGAGTAAAGTAATATAAATTAAACATTGGCAGTGATTTTTTTTAACAATGGCTGAACCTTAACCTCTAGTTTTCCTGTAATTCAGTTGTCTCTCTCTCTCTGTCATTTAATTTCTTTGTAGTGTTGCTATAAAGTTGTGAAGTACGAGAGGAAAAGAGTTATAAATTTTTGTAGACTTACTTGGGTATAAAACTTAGATGCATTGACATCCTTTTAAAAAGAACTGAAAATATTGCCTGACATGAAGAATTGACCCCATTAACAGTGTGCTGCAAAGGGCAGAGATAGGCTGTCATAAACTCTTAGTTTTAGCAGTAGAAGCTGTGTCTTTAGCCGTGGTAATAGAATGATTTAGAGGTTAAGTACCATTGACAAAGTGCCCGAATCTCACAACATGAATATTAGCATGACATGAAGCCATAAAAAGGGTTTTCACTCAAGTTCATATTTACATGCATCACAGACCTCACCTTTATCAGATTCCTTTTCCTCTTACCATAGCCACATACCCTGAATCTTACTCTTCTGTTCTGTTCATCTACCAGAGTTTCCCTTTTCCCAAACTGCCTGGAGCCTCATCTTCATCTCATTTCCTGATATTTAAGTAGATTTCCTTTGCAATGCATTTACAATTTAGTGAAAAATAACACACCACATAGACATTGCAATCTTAAGTGGCTAAAATGTTTGTGTTCATAATAAGGGCAAACACGTAACACATGTGAATGTGTTTTAAATGTACTGATTCATTTAATCCTCAATCAACCCTTCATGGGAGAGTAGCATTATTTTCTACATTGAACAAATGAGGAGAGTTGGGTATGGAGAGTTTGTGTAGCTTGGTCACATTCACAAAACAGGATTGTGGTAGAGCCAGGATTTGGATCAAGTCAGTCCACCTTACAGTCTTTGCTTTTCAACCTTTACTTTAATAAGTACTTTTCTAGAACTTATTAGCATATTATTAGTTTTGTTTATATCCTTTGATTATATGAGGGGATCTTTATGGACTGTTTTGATATTTTAACCTGTTTTTATTTATTGGGTAGGTTTTCAAATGACTTTCATTATGACCCAACCCATATGAACGATGTGCATCTATGTGTCTATCTATCTATCTATCCATCCATCCATCCATCCTGCATGTTTTTGTCAAATATGTATTTAACAAGAATAAGAGGCTCACATACCTTGGGAAGGATGACCTTTGTAAATTTCCCAGGATATAAAACCAAGCTAAGAGCCAGGTACAGTGGAACACACCTGTAATCCCAGCACTTTGGGAGGCCAAGGTGTGTGTATCAGTTGAGGTCAGGAGTTGAGCCTGGCCTGCCCAACATGGTGAAACCCTGTCTCTATTAAAAAATACAAAAGTTAGCCAAGCATGGTGGTGTATGCCTGTAATCCCAGTTACTAGGGAGGCTGTGGCAGGAGAATCACTTGAACCTGGGAGGCAGATGTTGCAGTGAGCCAATATCGTTCCACTGTGCTCCAGGCTTGGTGACAGGGACTGTCTCAGTAAAGAAATAAATAATTAAAACCAAGTTAAAATCATAGCATAGTATTGCCTGCCAAAGCTCTACACTTATTATACCTGAAGATTAAATTTATAAAATTTTCCATGAAGATTTAGAATTTTTTTCAGAATATGCTACTAAAGCTCAGTGAACAAATGCCTTTATATATGTTAGATTTCTATGAAGTCAATAAGAAGTGGATTGCTACTAAAAGTGTAGACTCTGGAGTATAGAATATCACCTTTCACTAAGGTGGATGATCCTTGGGCAAATGACTTCACTTGTCTCAGACTCAGTTTTATATTCCATAAGTTGGGAAACATAGTTGTATCTAACCAATCAGATATTTTTTAGAATAAAATATAGTAACATATAACATTTGTAGTATAAACTAAGTACTCAGTAACTGTCAGCGGCTCTTACTATTTTTAGCAAATTGAAGCTGCCAGGTTTCTTACTAACAAGAAATCTCACTCTGATGCCGGAAGTCAGCTTACTATTTTGTTATTTTACTTAATCCTCACAATATCCAAAGAAGCAGAATAATGTTTTCTACCATTTGAAGACATTCTGGCTCTGATGTTCACCATCCTTTGCACACAGAATAGTAAGGCAATGAGCTAATTTTTATGGGCCCCACTTCATTTTGCACAGTTCTCATCATCAGGCAGAAGCTGATGCCATGAAAGAGTGTAAAGATTCACTGAAGGGTGCATCAGCTGGTGGACATCGTGTGAAGTTAAGAGGCATGTGCTATATATACTGAGCTAGCAGTCTGTGTATAAGGTAATTCTCCCATATTCAAAAATCACAATTCCAAAGTCTAAAAGGCTAAAGTGAAAGTGATATCTCTCCCTATTACTCTTTTTACTCTACTTGCAAGACGGTTTTTCACATCATTTTCAGCATGGGATTTGATGCTATACTCTTAAGCACCAGGGTAAATAAGTAAAAAAGTTAAGGGCTTCTCTCAGACTTTTATTAAAATCGTCATGTCCAGTGGTTAAACCACATGGATTACTTTAACAACTTCATTCAGGAAAGGCCACCAGGGCCCAAATGCTTGCATAATAAAAATCCAACCTCTGCATCAAGTAAAGCATCACAGAGGAGCTGCTAGATAAGAGTGAAATAAACATTGAAAGATTTGTGATGTTATTAAATCTATGTGTGGCTTCATAACACGTTAAAAACAGGAAGTGTAGTATCTTCTCAACCTTCCTGGTGGTTGTGCCATTTATATATTTAACTTAATTATACATCATGTTCAACCATTTTATATAAAGTGGAGTAGCGGTTGTTTTTTGTTGTTTGTTTGTTTTGTTTTATAATCCACAGATTATAGATCTCAAGATAGGATTTCCACAGAACTAACAAAGCCAGACCTAGAAGTGAGTATAGTGAGAGCTTAGACATTGATTTGCGATGTTTGGTGTGTGTGGAGCGAGGTAGTGGCTCTGTTTACCATTTTTAAAGGATAGTTACTGAAAGGTAGCAGAATATGCCACCCAAAATATGCCACTTGTGCATAAAAATTATTGTGGGATAAAGTCATTTGAAAAAACAGCAGCTGTAACAAGGAAATTCTAATTATTTCTTTTTCTTTCTGAAAACAGGAGGTTAGAATCCCTGTGTGAGAGATGACTTCCCTCTACCAGGACCAAATAAAACACTTTTTTGATGGGGAGTCACAGCCAAGAGAATCCTGTACAAACAGACCTTGTTAGAATACTTCTTATCTTCCTTTTACCTCCCACATGGTTTAGTTACTTTTACAAATATTCTTTGTTCAATCTAGTATAAAAGCCTTAAGACCTTGACAGTTCTTTGGGCCTTCATTTCCCTATGAGGGCTCCTGTGTCACTCAAAACATGTATAGATTTGGATGCCTTTTTCCTGGGAATCTGTCTTATGTCAATTTCTCAGGCTCAGCTGAAAAAAAGCAAGTAGAGATAAACATTTGCCTTTGCTTTATTGCCTATTGTTAGTGAACCATGATGCAATTTTTGTTGATGATTGAAAGTTTAAATGCGATAGAATGTGCGATGATGTTAGGGTTGTAAGGAGTAGCTACCACAGGCATGAGTGGCTGATCATCTTTGCACATCCTTCTCATTTTTAAAATTATTTCTTGCAATGTGTGTCCCAACTTCTCACAATGAAAACAACACCAGAAAATTTTTTCTAGGCCTTATTCAAAGCTTCAGCATAAAGCAAGCACCTGTATAAACTGTGATGTAATAGGAGCAAGCAGATAGGTGGGGAACCCCTGGCTTTGAGAGTATGACAACATAGGAAAGTAGCTTCATACGGACAGCTGTAAATGAGCTGCCATACTCCACCACTAAGAATGACAGCTGTGGCTGCAGCATCATATGTGCAAGATGGATAGCCTGTGTACATTAAGGTGAAGCGTCCATCAGTAGCAGCTATACGGTTCTTGCCAGAATATCCCCCAAAAATGCCTTTGGGGATTCTGGCTGCATGCTTTAGGAGCCCAACTCTCTGGTCGTTCCAGATTCTACAATCTACCTTATGTCCTTTAATGTAATCTTATTTTCCTAATACAACAAGGTCTTATTCTGTTTTTTGTAACAAAAAATATCTGTTGAAACTTTGAGAAATAAAATTTAAAAGCATTGATATAAAAAAAAAAGCCATGCTACTTTAACTTTTTAGCATGAAAAAGGAAGACCAGAAGATTAATTAAAAACAACCGATGACCCCTTTTAATAATGATTACTGCCCTTTTTATAGTTAATTTTTATTCTGGAATGAAAAAAAGCCACTGTATTAGAGGATATTCTCAACTTTAATTAACATATATATGAGGGGAATTACTTGAGGAAATAGTATTCTGCTACTCAATACACAAAACAACTTTCATAAGCAAGAAGAGTAAGAACGTATAAAGAATAAATGCAGTGATGCAGCAAAAGTTCAGTGAGGAAAGAAAGAGAATGTAAGGTAGGAAGAGCAGACATTTTAATAGTGAAAATTATTGAGTGACTGAGCAAATAAAAAGTAATAAAATAGTGCTGGTTTAGGTCAGCCAGAGAATTTGCTGTTGCTGCTGAAAATTTGTTATTGATGCTTCATCCATAATTATAAACATTTTACAAGGTTGGGGCTTTTTTACCTTTAATTTAGTTGGGGTAAACATGATCATTTAAGAAAAAAATTCAAAATTGAAATCCATTATTTAAGATGAAAGAGATCTGAGATGGCTGAAAGGTTTGGAAATTAATTTTTTAAGTGATTTACTTTTCCTTTAAATAACACTTGGGTTTCAACTTGAACAAAGACAAAAAGTAGGTTTCAGAACCAGTTCTCAATCATTGATTCACTCATCAAACATTTATTCAACACTGAGTATTTCCCTGGCATAACACAAAGTTTTGAGGCTCAAAGGCAAGTGAGTTTCTTTCCATTCTTCAATAGCTATATTCAGGGAAGAGAAAAAAAGCCCATCAGCAAATTTAGAGACATAGTTAAGCGCCACAGCAGAGGAAAGCTAAAATGGGGGTCCAGGGGTAAGGATGCAAGTTTCAGAGTAAGACTAGTTGGCTGGGTCTACTCTGGGGAGTAGAGTTACAAGGAACTTGTATGAAGGGAAGTTTCCTACAAGAGGATGCACTTCACATAAGCTTTGGAAGACCAATAAAAGCTAACTGAATTTAAAAAACGAGTGAATTTATAATAATTTAAAATAATTCTAAATTAAGAGACAGCATAAGGAATACTCTTACTTCATTGCCATTTTATACCACTCTGCACCACCATTTTCTCAGAGCTCTTTGGGACAGAAGTGGTTCCACTTATAATTCAGACATGGAAAAATATAAATTTATTTGTCCCAACAGTCATACATCCACCTATTACTCACTCACTGCATGTTTATTGAGCACCATTATGTGCCAAATGCCTTTCTGGAGGTAGAGATTAAACAGTAAACAACATAGATAAATACTGAACCATCTTGGAGATTAAATTCTGATACCTCTTTCCCCCAAAAAATCAACACACACACACACACATACCCACACAAACATACACACACATTTATGGACTTTTTCACTGTTGCAGCACTCATGAAAGTCAAGTTCTAGTTAACATATGAGGCCTACACCTTATCTTCTATGTTTTCTTGCCTTGAAGTTTCTCTCCTTCTCCACCGATTAAATTTTCTGATGTATCTCTTAATTTTGGCATACGTGATCAACATCTTTGTTATATCTGCCACAAGTTCTTCTCAGAACTCTGTGCATTTCTTCTCTGTAACATTTAGCACATAAGCAATTCTTTCTATATTCTTGTCTTTCCTAGCAGAATATACATTTCAGAAGAAAAGGGTCATGTCTGTCTTATCTATCTCCTTATTCCCAGCTACTAGTATAGCTCGTGGCATATAATAAGTGTTTTATGCATTATCTTAATAAATGGTGTGATTATATTTTTCACCCAATCTTAGATGTCTAGGTTTTAGGCAAAAATACTTAGTTTATAGTGATTCTGTGACTGTATTAGCTATAGTAGAATGTATTTCCATTAGTCTTCAGCAAGTTCTTTTCTCCCTTTTTGTAGATGTAGGAATCTGGAATACAGTGTCTCATATATTTGGGTGTAAGATGAGCCTTAAATAAAAATTGATTTGTTGTATTGATCTGTGGTAACATAGTGATTACAATAGAAGTTTCTTTGTCTTTTAACTCATTATATTTATAATTCAGTCATGCTTCAAGTCACTTTCTGAGTAACAATTTTTGTATTAATTTGTGTATTTTTCCCCTCTCTCGATCTATTTTCCTTTGTCTCCATATTCCATTTACGTTAGATAATAAAGAGTTTAAGAAGGGAAATATGCTAAAATAAATTTATCAAACTAGAATCAAACCTAATATTTATATTAGAGTTTACAATGTATAATTATTAAAATTGGAATATGTAACAAAGTTAGCATTTAAAGTCAGAAGAGTTACTATTAAATATATGATACTGATCTCCGCCCAAGATGGTCGTTTAGGAACAGCTTGGAGTTGCAGCTCCCAGTGAAAATGCAGAGGGTGAGTGGACACTGCATTTTTATTGCCTATGGACCAGGAGATTCCCAGGCGGAGGAGCCCCATGGGTCACCAGTGCGGCTGTTTTGGCTGACGTGGTTCTTTTGGTCAGCACGGTGCTTTGCCCCGCGTGGCTGCTTTGTCCTGGCCAGCAGTTCTCCGTACAAAATACATTGGTCCGGGGACCCTTTTGGCTGGCGATTGGAGCCCGGGAAGTTGCCCATTCATCTGATTAAAGAGGGGTCTGAACAGGGAGCCAGGCCAGGAGATTCCTGGGCAAAAACAAGCGGCACGAATCCCAGCACCGCTGTTTAAGCCGGTGCAGTGAGTCGCCACACGGGAAAACACACAGATCCCAGCGCCTTTTCAACAGGCAACTGGAACACCTAGGATAGAGTCAAAAGGCTCTGAGGCAGGGAGCCAGGTGATCAGGCTCAGCTGGCCCCACCCCCACAAAAGAATAGCAATCAGAAACTCTCTGGATTGAGAGTTTCACAGCAAGCACAGCTGAACCCAGGACAGTCCAGCTCTGTGGGACAGGGCCTTCTGCCATTACCAAGGCACTCCACCAATACGGAGGTAGTCCACCATCGCTGAGGCAGCCTGCCTTTGCCAAGGCAACCTGCCATTACAGAAAGAGTCCGCCAATACAGAGGTGGGCCACCATTGCCAAGGCAGTTCTAACTACACCCATATAAACAGGATGCAGGGAAGTTCACACGGCAGCTAGGCAGAGCCCACAACAGCTCAGCAAAGCCTCTGCAGGCAGACAGTGACTAGGCTGCCTCCTTGCTGTACAGGACAGCCCTGGAAAAAAAAAGGCAGCAGCACAATGGAAACTCATAAATAAAGCCCTAACTCCCTGGGACAAAGCACCTGGGAAAAAAAAAAGCGGTTTATGAGTTCTGCTGCAGCAGACCTAAACGTACATGTCCAGCAGCTCTGAATGAACCACAGAGCTCACAGCTCAGCATTGGAGCTCCTATAAAGGACAGACTGTTTTCTCAAGAAGCTCTCTTATCCCTGTATATCCAAAGAGTCACCTCATAAAGGAGAGATCAGACTGACATTTGGCGGGCATCCTTCTGGGACAAAGATACCAGAAGAAGAAACTGGTAGCAACCCTTACTGTTCTGCAGCTGCTGCAGGAGATCCCCAGGCAAGCAGGGCCTGGAATGGACCTCAGCAGTCCTACAGCAGAGGGGCCAGACTGTTAGAAGGGAAACTAAGAAACAGAAATAACTTCATCATCAACAAACAGAACGTCCACTCAGAGACCCAATCTGAAAGTCAGCAAGTACAAAGACGACAGGTAGATAAATCCATAAAGATGGGAAGAAACCAGCACAAAAAGGTTGAAAAAATTCGAAACCAGAACACCTCTCCTCCTACAAGGGTTCACAACTCCTCACCAGCAAGGGAACAAGGTTGGATGGAGAATGAGTATGATGAAATGACTGAATCACGATTCAGAAGGTGGGTAGTAAGAAACTTCTGTGAACTAAAAGAACATGTTCTAACCAAATGCAAAGAAACTAAGAACGTTGAAAAAAGATTTGATGAAATGCTAATGAGAATGGACAACTTAGAAAGGAATATGAGTGAATTGATGGAGCTGAAAAACACAACACACAAACTTCATGAAGCATGAACAAGTTTCAACAGCCGAATTGACCAAGCAGAAGAAAGGATATCAGAGGCTGAAGATCAACTCAATGAAATAAAATGAGAAGGCATGATTAGAGAAAAAAGGGGAAAAAGGAATGAACAAAGTCTCCAAGAAACGTGGGACTATGTGAAAAGACCTAATCTACTTTTGATAGGTGTACCTGAATGCGACAAAGAGAATGAATCCAAGCTGGAAAATACTCTTCAGGATATTATCCAGGAAAACTTCCCCAACATAGCAAGGCAGGCCAATATTCAAGTCCAGGAAATACAGAGAACACCACAAAGGTATTCCTCATGAAGAGCAGCCCCAAGGCACATAATCATCAGATTCACCAGGGTTGAAATGAAGGAGAAAATACTAAGGGCAGCCAGAGAGAAAGGCTGGGTTATCCACACAGGGAAGCCCATCAGACTCACAGCAGATCTCTCAGCAGAAACCCTACAAGCCAGGAGAGATTGGGGGCCAATATTCAACATCTTTAAAGAAAAAAACCTTCAACCCAGAATATCATATCCAACCAAACTAAGCTTCATAAATGAAGGAAAAAATAAAATCCTTTGCAAATAAGCAAGTACTCAGAGATTCCATCACCACCAGGCCTGCTTTACAAGATCTCCTGAAAGAGGCTCTACACATAGAAAGGAACAACAAGTACCAGCCACTCAAAAAGCATACCAAAAGGTAAAGAGCATCAACACAATGAAGAATCTGCATCAACTACTGGGCAAAACAGCCAGCTAGCACCAAAATGGCAGTATCAAATTCACACATAACAATATTAACCCTAAATGTAAATGGACTAAATGCCACAATCAAAAGACACAGACTGGCAAATTGGATAAAAAGACAAAACCCATCGGTGTGCTGTATCCAGGAAACCCATCTCACATGCAAGGATACACAAAGGCTCAAAATAAAGGGATGGAGGAAGATTTACCAAGCAAATGGAGGGCAAAAAAAAGCAGGAGTTGCAATTCTCATCTCTGATAAAATAGACTTTAAAGTAAGAAAGATCAAAAGAGACAAAGAAGGACATTACATAATGGTAAAAGGATCAATGCAACAAGAAGAGCTAACGATCCTAAATATATATGCACCCAATACAGGAGCACCCAGATACATAAGGCAAGTTCTTAATGACCTACAAAGAGACTTAGACTCCCACACAATAATAGTGGGAGACACTAACACCCCATTGTCACTATTAGACAGATCAACCAGACAGAAAATTAACAAGGATATCCAGGACTTGAACTCAGACCTGGACCAAGCAAACCTAATAGACATTTACAGAACTCTCCACCCGAAATCCACAGAATATACATTCTCCTCAGCACCGCATAACACCTACTCTAAAATTGACCACATAATTGGGAGTAAATCACTCCTCAGCAAATGCAAAAGAATGGAAATCATAACAAACAGTCTCTCAGACCACAGTGCAATCAAGTTAGAACTCAGAATTCAAAAACTAACTCAGAACCACACAGCTTCATGGAAACTGAACAACTTGCTCTTGAATGTTGACTGGATAAACAATGAAATGAAGAAGTTCTTCGAAACCAATGAGAATGAAGACACAACATACCAGAATCTCTGGGACACATTTAAAGCAGTCTCTAGAGGAAAATATATAGCAATAAGTGCCCACATGAGAAGAAAGGAGAGGTCTAAAATTGACACCCTATCATCAAAATTGAAAGAGCTAGAGGAGCAAGATAAAAAAAACTCAAAACCTAGCAGAAGACAAGAAATAGCTAAGATCAGAGCAGAACTGAAGGAGATAGAGACACAAATACCCTTCAAAAAATCAATAAATCCAGGAGCTGGTTTTTCGAAAAGATAAACAAAATAGATAGACCACTAGCCAGATTAATAAAAAAGAAAAGAAAGAATAACCAAATTGATGCAATAAAAAACAATAAAGGGAATATCACCACAGATTCCACAAAAATTCAAACCATCATCAGAGATTATCACAAACAACTCTATGCACATAAACTAGTAAACCTGAAAGAAATGGATAAGTTCCTGGACACTTGCCTCCTCCCAACCCTAAACCAGGAAGAAGCTGAAACCCTGAACAGACCCATAACAAGGTCTGAAGTTGAGGCAGCAATTAAGAGCCTACCACACAAAAAAAGCCCAGGCCCAGATGGGTTCACAGCTGAATTCTACCAGACATACAAAGAGGAGCTGGTATCATTCCTTCTAAAACTATTCCAAATAATCCAAAAAGAGGGAATCCTTCCCAAATCAGTTTATGAGACCAACATCATCCTGATACCAAAACCCGGCAGAGACTCAACAAAAAAAGAAAACTTCAGGCCAATATCCATGATGAATATAGATGCAATATTCTTCAATAAAATACTGGCAAGCTGACTGCAACAGCACATCAAAAAGCTTATCCACCATGATCAAGTAGGCTTCATCCCAGGGATGCAAGGCTGGTTGAACATACGCAAGTCTATAAACGTAATTCACCACATAAACAGAACCAAAGGCAAAAACCACATGATTATCTCAATTGATGCAGAGAAGACCTTTGACAAAATTCAACAGCCCTTTATGCTAAAAACCCTCAACAAACTAGGTATTGATGGAACATATCTCAAAATTATAAAAGCTATGTACGACAAACCAACAGCCAATATCATACTGAATGGGCAAAAACTGGAAGCATTCCCTTTGAAATCTGGCACTAGACAAGGATGGCCTCTCTCATCATTCCTATTCAATATAGTACTGGAAGTTCTAGCCAGAGCAATCAGGCAAGAAAAAGAAATAAAGGGTATTCAAATAGGAAAGGGGGAAGTCAAATTGTCTCTATTTGCAGACGACATGATTTTATATCTATAATACACCAATGTCTCAGCCCAAAATCTCCTGAGACTGATAAGCAAGTTCAGCAAAGTCTCAGGATACAAAATCAATGTGCAAAAATCACAAACATTCCTACACACCAATAACAGACTTAAAGAGACCCAAATCAAGAATGAACTGCCATTCACAATGGCCACAAAGAGAATAAAATACTTAGGAATACAACTAACAAGGAACGTAAAAGACCTCTTCAAGGAGAACTACAAGCCACTGCTCAATGAAATAAGAGAGGACACAAACAGATGGAGAAACATTCCATGTTCATGGTTAGGAAAAATCAATGTCATGAAAATGGCCATACTGCCCAAAGTAATTTACAGATTCAACGCTATCACCATCAAACTACCAATGACCTTCTTCACAGAACTGGAAAAAAACACCTTAAACTTCATATGGAACCAAAAGAGAGCCCACATAGCCCAGTCAATTCTAAGTAAAAAGAACAAAGCAGGAGGCATCACACTACCGGACTTCAAACTATACTGCAAGGCTACAATAATCAAAACAGCATGGTACTGGTACCAAAACAGAGATATAGACCAATGGAACATAACAGAGGCTTCGGAGGCAACACAACGTATCTACAACCATCTGATCTTAACAAATCTGACAAAAACAAGCAATGCAGAAAGGATTCCCTGTTTAATAAATGGTGTTGGGAAAACTGGCTAGCCATGTGCAGAAAGCAGAAACTGGACCCTTTCCTGACACCTTGCACTAAAATTAACTCCAGATGGATTAAAGACTTAAACATAAGACCTAACACCATAAAAACCCTGGAAGAAAATCTAGGCAAAACCATTCAGAACATAGGTGTAGGCAAGGACGTCGTGAGCAAAACACCAAAAGCATTGACAACAAAAGCCAAAATAGACAAATGGAACAGAATCAAACTCCCCAGCTTCTGCATGGCAAAAGAAATGGTCATTAGAGTGAATCGGCAACCAACAGAATGGGAAAAAATTTTTGCAGTTTACCCATCTGACAAAGGGCTGATATCCAGAATTTACAAAGAACTAAAACAGGTTTACAAGAAAAAAACTAACAAGCCCATTCAAAAGTGGGCAAAGGATATGAACAGATACTTTACAAAAGAAGACATACATGAGGTCAGCAAACACATGAAAAAATGCTCATCATCACTGGTCGTTAGAGAAATGCAAATCAAAACTACATTGAGATACCATCTCACGCCAGTTAGAATGGCGATCATTAAAAAATCTGGAGATAATGGATGCTGGAGAGGATGTGGAGAAATAGGAACACTTTTACACTGTTGGTGGGAGTGTAAATTAGTTCAACCATTGTGGAAGACTGTGTGGTGATTCCTCAAGGACCTAGAAATAGAAATTTCATTTGACCCAGCAATCCCTTTACTGGGTATATATCCAAAGGATTATAAATCGTTCTACTATAAGGACGCATGCACACGAATGTTCATTGCAGCACTGTTTACAATAGCAAAGACCTGGAACCAACCCAAATGCCCATTGATGATAGACTGGACAGGGAAAATGTGGCACATATACACCATGGAATATTATGCAACCATCCAAAAGATGAGTTCATGTCCTTTGTAGGGACATGGATGAACCTGGAAACCATCATTCTCAGCAAACTGACACAAGAGCAGAAAATCAAACACCGCATGTTCTCACTTATAGGCAAGTGTTGAACAATAAGAACACATGGACACAGGGAGGGGAGCACCACACACTGGGGTCTGTTGGGGGGAAATAGGGGAGGGACAGCAGGGGGTGGGGAGTTGGGGAGAGATAGCATGGGGAGAAATGCCAGATATAGGTGATGGGGAAGAAGGCAGCAAATCACAATGCCACATGTGTACCTATGCAACAATCTTGCATGTTCTTCACATGTACCCCAAAACCTAAAATGCAATAAAAAAAGAAAAAAAAAACGTATATATGATACTTTAACAACTGCTTAACATTTGAATACTCTTTAGTTGTATTTGTAAAATACATCATGTGCCAAATTACGTTACATGAATAAATGTTAATTCTGTAGTCAAACAGCAGAAGTAGGTGGGGGAGGTGGAACAGCCAAGTCTTTTCTTAATTTATCATCAGTGTTAAGAAAAATACAAATGTAAGATTTATTCTACTAGAGCTTCTTGTTTCTTACTTCTTTATATTAAGAGACCAAATAAGCTAACATTACTCCAGCATAAGGTTTACAATTATTAAAAATACCTTTTTAATTAAACTGAAACATTATTTTGTAAAATGTTTGATTTCAATAGAAATTATATTTTTCTAATACATCTACAGTTTTGTAGTATATCAGCATGAAGATCAATTTTAATATTTTTAGGTAACTTAAAATACAAGACTGATATTAAATTAAGTTAAATAACTCAATAATGATTAGATCCCTAGTTAATTTCTCTATAAAATGAAATACTATGCTCTCTACCCAAGTGATAGTTTCAGTCATACACAAAGCTCAACATCACACAACATACCTTTGTAACAAACTTGCACGTGTATTCCCTGAGTGTAGAATATATGCTAAACAATAAAAAACCCCGCAAATACTGAAACATTCATTACTAAGTGTAAATGTTAAGGGTACATACTTTTTTCCTTATTTGTATATAATAAAGAGTGGCTGTTTTCTGTTATGTTAGCTAACATCTTTGTTTTTGCCATTGTAACAAAGTGTAAAATGGATGTGAACGTATAAAACGGATGTGGAAAGATATGTAAAGGGATGTGAAGGTATGAAAGGGATGTAGAGTTGTGTTATATGTTTTCATGGCTCTACTCATCTGCAAAATTCCTTAAGTATGGCAGACTGTTCTCAACTTTCCACATCCTAGGTTTCCTAGTAAAGTAGAAGTCAGTTATTCTGATTTTAATTTGTAATTAATATGAGTGGTTGACACGATCCTAGGAGCAACACTAACAGAGAAACACAGACATGCATCATTGTCTTAAGGCAGAGGTTCTCATAATTTACCATCTCCAGAACTCTGTATACTTTTAAAATGTATTGAGGATCCCAGAGAGTTATTTTTTAAAATGTGAAATATAATTATTGATATTCATTATATTAAAAATTAAAATAGAAAACTCTAAAATATTTATTTATATATAGGGATTGATTCAACATTGCTACTTTCATTGATATGAAAATAGTTTTAATCTCACAAGCCAATTACGCAAGAACCACAGTCCTACGGTCAGTTTGTTCTAGAACTTTAGAGAGGATAATGAAGTATAAAAATTGAAAAGGTAATTCTGCTTCTGTGCATAATTCCTGAGTCTGAAGCTATAAAATGAGTTAAAATTTTCACAAAGTTTGCTCAATTTGTGTTTCACTTAGTTTGTTAATTAATGCCTTCACCTACAATATGATGAATGGATCTTTATCTTCTGAGCCTTATATATTTGTTGGAAAGCCACAGTGTCATAACTCTACCTTCTAAAAATTATTATTTAGTAACCTGTAAAAATAATACTATAAAAATATTTAGTGATGTAGAAGGCTAGTTCGCAAATAAGTTTAAAAGGCAAGTTACAAAACAGTATTTATATTAGAATACTATATTTTAATTTCACCTGCAGAAATTAACCCAAGCACATTTATTTTTGATCATTTAGATATATATGTAAATGATTGATATAATATAATATGTATGTTTTCAGAACACAGTGCACTTTGAACTCCATCTTTCCAAATTTTACATCTTAACTGTGATTTTTTTTGACTTCTGCTGAATTCTCTATCCACTAACTACTGGTGTGGTTGCCCTCTTCTTTCAGCTCCAAGTTCAGTCTATCACAGAGAATGTTTTTCATATTTTCCTTAAAATATCCTCACACAAGTCAGTTTAATGTAGTAGATTTTGTTCGTGATTCAGGGGTAATGGAGGATGGTTTATTGCTGCACACACAAAAATTAAAATTAAATATAAATCATGCCTGTCTATAAATTATTTTAGCCATTCCCGTCAAAGGAATCTCTAAGTTGTCATATTTTCTCCACAGCCTGGGCAGTTATCACATTCCATTATGCTTTATCTCTCTCTCCTTTTTCTCTTCTTGTGTGCTTCCACATTTCTTCTTTCTTGGACAAATTTCAAAGACACTCTTACTATATAATCTTTGTTTTATCCTAGCCTGTCTTGCTTATGTCCTGGAATATTTGTTTACAACCCATAGGACCACCAATGAATGATGTTACTGCTACTGCTACTGCTGCTGCTGCTAACTGATATGCACTATGAACTGGATCTTGCCTAAAAGAGATTGTCACACTCAATTTTAAAATTATCTCTAAGGGGCAGTGATGAATAGCTTATCCATTTGACAGATGAGGTCAAATGATACATTAATGTGTCCAAACAGCACAAAAACAGTAGGATCAATGAACTGAGATTTATACTCATGTAGTATTACTCCAATGACCATCATCAAGTAGTTTTCTGAAAGAAAGACAATTATTTTCCTTAGAGAATCTCTGCTACCAGTTTTTAAAAATCACAATTTTTATTCCGTGTCACATATTCTTACATCTATGCTTGGAAGCCATCAAAATTTCTAACAGAGCAATATTGATTATTTATTATTTTTCCTTCTCTATATTTCTAAATTTTCTATGACAAAATATATTGATTTTATAACATAAATAAGATAAAAATATTTTAAAAATTAGATTGAAAGAGTTTGACTGAAGTAACTCTTTACCATGTAAAATATCTGAAATTATGATATATTTGATGTTATAGAAATATTTAGAAAAATCTTAGTATATTTTCTAGTCTCCTAGGTGTATTTCTTTCAGCAAGGACACCAGTTTTAGAAAGGCAACTCAAACATTACTCAATTTTTCACGTCACAAAAATCAAAGCTGGTGGAATCAATTATTTGGTCAATACACAAAACTGTGAAATCCCGAATTGCTATTGCCATTCAATTGTTCAGGTATTCAATACATAAATGTCTATTTTATACCCATAAGAGATCATTATACTATATACTGACTTGTGAGGTTTCAAAAAATTGTCTAGTATATAAAAAGAAAAACTATGTTAAAGTAAAAAGAAATACTTTCAACAAGTGTATGTAATGTATGATCAGTCTCAAATTAGAGAGAGACTCAAATTAGAGTCTCTCTCAAATTAGAGAAGTCACCTCTCTTCTAAAATTTAAATATTCTCACTCTCCATGCTGGCAGGAAAGCATTAAAAAAGAATTACAGTGGTTCTATTTATTCTCCCTTTATCAACTGCTACAAGCAGCACATACCCTCTCCTCCAGTCTCTTAATATTATTTTCTTGCCAGTTAATTTATGTTTTCATATTTCTACATAGTAGCTCAAAAGCCAATATTTATGATACCATTTTCGCTTCAAATTACAGATACTAACAGTAGCATTTTGAGGTTTATCCAAACTCATTTTTAAAATATACCATTTGCAGTTTGTAGTGATGGAAATTGTATTTTACTTTGATTAAATAAATAATGCTGGAATACTCAAAATAAATATATATATATATACCATTTGCAGAGCCTGAAATTTCATAAATATCATACATAGGAACTTAATTATTCAGTTAATTCTTGTTGCACATCTCTTAAGGAGACAAAAATCTGACTAATGTTAATTAATTGCAGTTTTAAATCAAGAAGCTAGGGTTAATTTGTAAATTATATACATTTTTTTTTCATGTAAGCTATTACCTCAGGTAATTGAGATCTAAATATGTGCATTAGAGGCCTATACTTGAAACATTTTTGTTTTATTATTTTAATCTACCAGGAAACCAAAAGAAACAACACAAAATACAACATCGTAAATGTGGATACTGAATTTCTGCCCAGTTGAAAAGTCTGGAAAGGGAACTATCTTATACTCTTCTTAACAGGTTCTTGCTCACTCACCTAAATTCATTAGATGAGTTCTTGCTCCCTTGTCTAAATTCATTATGAAGAATTTAAGAAGACTATAAGACAGTCAGTTGGAAAAAGGAGAGAGAATCCTAGTTGTCAGGGTGGTGGATGCTGTAAAGAGAACTGTGGATGTGCTTAGTGGCAACATTGACTGCTCACCCTTACGGGAATTGAACTATATTAGATGTAAGACTGCACTGATGCAAAATTTTATTTATTTGGTAAGAAACAAAACTTCATGTGCCACATGAGAAAACTAACAAAGAAAAAAGTGATCGCTAACTTAAAGTTGGAAAATGGCAGCAGATAAATTGCTTCACAAATTTGCAGATCTGAGAAAACATCTTCCTTGGGGTCCTTCTTAGGCTGAATCAGAGGTAGGAAAAATGTACATTTGAATTCTGGAAAGAAAAAGGAGCAATATCAGAGACAGAAAGAGAACCATTAAAAGCAGCTCAGAGAGAAGAATAAATTAAACATGTCAGAGAAAACAGCAAAGAGATCTGAACTCAACATATTCTTTGGAACTTTGTTTCTCTTTCCTTTTGCAGGGACATGAGTAGAACAGGCATTAGGAGATTAATAAGTTCTGAAATATAAACTTAACTGACTTAAAATTTAGAAGAATGAGAAACCTAACATAAATACGCTAATTAGAAAATCCCACTGCAACGAATATTTCTTTTTGAAAGACCATATGATCTGAAATATAAAAGAAAAAGTGCATTTCTACTTTATATTCTCTAGAGAATAAAAGAAAGATAAAAGAAAATGTACTTTTCTACTTTATTTTCTCCCATAAATGTGCTAATTCTGTATAAAATTATTCTGGGCTTTGAATGGTATTAATATAATTTGAAGGATGGAAAACTGTATATTAGACATAGAATGAAATACGTTATATTTTGACCTGATATAAAAATTTGATTTTCATAATTAATTATAATAATTTATAATTGAAATATAATTTAAGCATTATACTTTTCCACATCCCAAACTAACAGTAGTTAACTGATTTTTTTATGTTTTCTAATAATTTCAATAATATTTAATTTTTAGTAGCTTATAATCCTTTTACATGTACATCTTTAACATGAACAAATCATCTTTAAATAGTCATCTTTCTTTCTAAAAAATACTCTTTAAAAATATGTCAAAAAAAAAATATGTCCTCCTACAGGTACTAAGCTATATTACAGAAAGAAAAAAGAAATTATTGCTTTTACCACTTACTATAACTTTTTATGATATAAATTCAGTGTATTAGTCCATTTTCACACTACAAAGAACTACCAAAGAAGGGATAATTTATAAAAGAAGGAGGTTTGATTGATTCAAAGTTCCACGTGGCTGGGGAGGCCTTGAGAAACTTATAATCGTGGTATAGGAGGAAGCAGGCACCTCTTCACAAGGTGGCAGGAGAGAGAGTGTGGAGGAGGAACTGTCAAACACTTATAAAACCGTCAGATCTTGTGAGAACTCAGTCATTATCACAAGAAAAGCATGGGAAAACTTCCCCCATGATTTAATAACCTCCCACCAGGCCTCTCCTTTGACATGTGGGGATTATGGGGATTGCAATTTGAGATGGTATTGGATGGGAACACAGAGCCAAATTATATAATTCCACCCTTGGCCCCTCTCAGAGCTCACATACTTTTTAATATTTCAAAATCAATTATGCCTTCCGAACAGTCCTCTAAAGTCTTAACTCATTTCAGCATTAACCCAAAATTCCAAGTCCAAAGTCTTACCTGAGATAAGGCAAGTCCCTTCTACCTAGGAGCCTGTGAAACCAAAAGCAAGTTTGTTATTTCCAAGACACAATGGGGGTATAGGCATTGGATAAATGCTCTCATTCCATATGGGAAAATTTGGCCAAAAAAAGGGGCTACAGGCCCCTTGGAAGTCTGAAATCCAGCAGAGCAGTCATTAAATCTTAAAGCTCCAAAATAGTCTCCTTTGGCTCTGCATCTCATATCCAGGGCATGCTGATGAATGGTGTGAGCTCCCATGGTCTTGGGCTGCTCCATCCCCTTGGCCTTGCAGGATACAGCCCTTCTGGCTGTGTTCACAGCTGTTGTTGCAAACTTGTGGCTTTTCCATGTACACAGTGCGAGCTGTCAGTGGATTTGACATTCTGGGTTCTGGAGGGTGGTGGCCCTCTTCTCGCAGTTTCGCTTGACAGTGCTCCAGTGGGAACCCTGTATGGGGGCCCCAACCCCACATTTGCCTTTCACACTGTCCTATTAGAGGCTTTACATGTGGGCCTCACCCCTGCAGCAAACTTCTGCCTGGACATACAGGTGTTTTCTTACATCCTCTGAAATACAGGGAAAAGTTCCTAAACTTCAGTTCTTGACTTCTGTGCAGTAGGCCCAGCACCATGTAGAAACTGCCAAAGCTTAGGGCCTGTAGTCTCTGAAGCAATGGCCCAAGCTGTACTTCAGCCGCTTTTAGCCATGTCTCAACCAGAGCAGCTGGGATGTAAGGCACCAAGTCCCAACGCTCCACAAAGCTACAGGACCTGGAAATAGGTCCACAAAACTACTTTTTTTACTTTTTTCTCCTAGGCCTCCAGGCCTGTGATGGAAGGGGCTGCTGTGAAGGTCTCTGACATGCCCTGGAGACATTTCCCCCATTGTATTAGAGTTTAACATTGGACTCCTTGTTACTCATGCAAATTTCTACAGCTGGCTTGAATTTTATCCCAGAAATTTTTTTTTTTTTCTACCACATGGTCAGCCTGCAAAATTTTCAAACTTTTATGCTCTGCTTCCCTTTTAAACCATGAGTTCTAGTTTCAGATAATCTCTCTCAAATTCAAAGTTCCAAAGACCTCTAGAGCAGGGGCAAAATGCTACCAGTTTTTTTTGCTAAAGCATATCAAGAATGACCTTCACTCCAATTCCCAAGAAGTTCCTCATCTCCATCTGAGACTGTCTCAGTCCAGATTTCATTGTCCATATCACCATTGGCATTTTAGTCAAAACCATTCAACAAGTCTCTAGGAAGTTCCAAACTTTCCCACATCTTTCTGTCTCCTTCTGAAGTCTGCACACTGTTTCAACTTCTGCTTGTTGCCCAGTTCCAAAGTCGTTTCCACATTTTCAGGTTATCTCTTTAGCAATACCCCAGTCCCTGCAGCACCACTTTTCTTTCCGGTATTAGTCAGTTTTCACACTGCTACAAAGAACTACCAAAGACTGGGTAATTTATAATGGAAAGAGATTTAATTGACTCACAGTTACACAAGCTTAGGGAGGCCTCAGGAAACTTACTACCATGGCAGAAGAGAAATCCTGCACCTACCTCACAAGGCAGCAGGAGAGAGAGAGAGTATGTGAAGGAGAAACTCTCAGATACATATAAAACCATCAGATCTCATTAGAACTCACTCACTATCATGAAAACCGCATGGGGTAAACTGCCGCCATCATCCAATCACCTCCTACCAGGTCCCTCCCTGGACATGTGGGAATTATGGGGATTACAATTCAAGATGAGATTTGGATGGGTACACAGAACCAAACCACATTCTGCAACCATATTTATACACACAGATTATCAGTTTTAATTAATCTGCACCAAGCTGTGACCTTCTAACCTTAGAATCCTTTAGGCAAAACTTCAATGATTATTGCCAAAGCTGTTCTAAAAGCAATTATTGAATACACTCTAATGTTTAATTATCTGAAATAACATCAAAATAGCATTTATTAGTGAGCTTTCATTGTTTTTGTTTTATTTTGGTTTTTAAGACGAAGTCTTGCTCTGTCGCCAGGCTGAGTGCAGTGGTGTGATCTCCACTCACTGTAATCTCCACATCCCAGGTTCAGTAGATTCTCCTGCCTCAACCTCCTGAGTAGCTGGAACTACAAGCACACACCACCATGCCCAGCTAATTGTTGTATTTTTAGTAGAGATGGAGTTTCACCATATTGGCCAGGATGGTTTCTATTGCTTGACCTTCTGATCCTCCCCTCTTGGCCTCCCAAAGAGCTGGGATTATAGGTGTTAGCCACCTTGCCCAGCCTCATTGTTTATTAAAAGTGATATTCAAAAAGAATCACATATTTGTTGGCTCATCAGAAGTGTAATGTGGCTGCCCTGAGATTTTAAATGATCGTTATTTGTAGTTTCCCCATACGTGTAATTGTAATGTAGTTTCTTAGTTTCTGTTTGTCCAAATTTTCAATGTATGTGCTTGGTGTCTTTGTGTACATACACATGTGTGGTGTTTCTCTGTGTGTGTTCACACATGCATCTTAATTCTCTCTAGTTTTGTTTGTCCTCCAGAAATTACCCTGGGTGCTACTTTTATAGTAACTTTTTTTTTTTAATGTCTGCTACCTTGCCTTTATGCTCAACATACGATGAACTGCCAGTCTCAAGATATTCTTAATTCTTCCTCCTTCACAAAGTGAATCTCGCTTTTCCATGAGTTGTAAACAAGGACAAATGACAGAGCCATTGCTGGGACATAGACATTGATCAAAACAAACACAACCTTTCTAAAATATCCTAAAGAATTTAACACAAAATAAGCTAACCTGAATTTATGCCTAAACTAAAGAAACAACTCTCTTTATAATATATTGTGTGGTCTACATGGATTTCTTCCCCTCTGAATTGTTCTTCTAGCCTAAAACAGCTAAAATGAATATTAAAAGCCAAGCTCCATTTGAAAAATTCTATAACTTATGATGTATATGAACCCCCTAGTTTTGTGGTAAGCACTAAGAAAGTTGCTGATAGGTAAAAATATTGTTAAGGAGTCTGAAGTCAATGGTCAGGTGGTTAGTAAATAAAACTGTCATAAAAATTGTGGAAGTGTTTAGTTCTTTCTGTGGAGCAGGGTCTCAGAACATCATCTCAGAGGAGATGACACTTGAGATGTGTCTTGAAAATAAGAAGGGATTGTCTAGATTGGCAGTAGGGAGAGAAGATGAAAACTGTCATGTTTAAAACATCTTTGATTTTTAGGAATCTGATTTTTGTTTAAGAAAATGTTTGGGCTGGAGTATAAGTTTTAAAGGATCTGGAGGAAGGAAAGATTGTACAATTATAAGACATTAGTTCTAAACAGGCAACAAATTCTGGATAGACCTATATATGACACCAAAGAGTTTGGACACTGTCCTGAGTATAAATGTCTGAAAATGAAAAAAAAATATATATATATATACACACATTTATATATATATATATATGTCTATGTCAGGCTGGACGCAGTAACTTACACCTGTAATCCCAGCATTTTGGGAGGCAGAAGCAGGTGGATCAATTGTGGTCGGGAGTTGGGGAGACCAGCCTGGCCAATGTGGTGAAATACCATCTTTACTAAAAATACAAAAATTAGCCAGGCATGGCAACACTTGACTGTAGTCCTGGCTATTCAAGAGACCGAGGCAGGAGAATCCCTAGAACCTGGGAGGCAGAGGTTTCAGTGAGCTGAGATTGCAGCACTGCAGTCCAGTCTGGGTGACAGAGTGAGACTCCATGTAAAAAAAATTTTTTTTTTAATTTTTCACTCTATGTACAAAGAAAACATCATCCCAGCTTCAGCCTTCTTTTTTCTCCTACATTTTGAAAGCCACTCAGAACAGAGAAAACTGTTACTGCTATAGGCAGTAACAGTTGAACCCTCTGAATATAACTATCTGTTGTACTTCCCAGGAGTTGACTTGGGAATTTTCTAAACTATTATTGTTGTGGTATTAAGAAAGTTAAGATGAGGTTGTTTGTCATTTCATTGTTATTTGCTTTACATATGTTTCTTTATATTTAAGGATTCTTGTTTTTCTCATTAAAAGTTAGCTGACAAATATGTTCTAGTATCTTCATATAAATTCAGCTTTGAAAATATCCAAGCTTGGAGAAATGACAGGCTATTTTTATTACTTTTAAAAATACCAGGTGAAGGTAATATTCTTTTTTATTTTTTTCTATTTGTTTATTTAAATTAATAAATAAAAATTGTATATATTTATGGTGTACAACATGATGTTTTAAAATATTTGAATGGCTAATTGACATATGTGTTATCTCACATATTAATTTTTTTGTGGTGAGAACACAAAATCTACTCTCTCAGGAATTTTCATGTATATAATACATTGTTATTAATTATAGTCACCATGTAGGATAGAGCTTACTGCAGGTTTTTATTTACTGGAGGAAATTGTTAGGTTTGTATTTCTGATAGAGCTTTTCGTCTGCAATGCAGAGGATGAATTGGACTAGGGGGTGCCATTAACAGATCAGTTGCACTCACAAGTCTTGGTGAGAGATGTGTGTGTAATCTATGGCAGCAGTCATGAAAGTAGAGAGGAGGAGTTAGATGAGGTACATAAGGGGGTAGAATTTACCGGACTTGTTGATTGATTATCTGTGGGCTTAAGGGAGGGTTGGCTATCTAAATTACATTGCTGATATAGAATTTAAATGTGTGGGTGAATAATGATAAATATTTGTGGAAAGATGATTTTATTATTTTGTTTATGCAGTGTATGAGGTAACTTGAGGCTATTTATAACCATCCCCTATACCCTTGTATATACAGGGACAGAGTTTAGGGGACAAATTTGTAGAGTAAGTACAGATTAATTTAATAGACATTTTTGAGCATTTACTATGTACCAGGTAGTGTTCTGGGGATGCAATGATTAATAATAACCGTGCCCTGAGGAAGCCCATTGCATTAGAATAAATACAGTAGTCAACAGCAGAAGTTGTCCTCATAAGGATGGATGATCATTTGTAGAATAAATAAAATGAGTAGAAATAGAGGAACAAGGAGGGAAAGAGAAAGGGAAAGGGAGAGGTGAAAAACAGGAGATTTTCAAATGAAATGGGTAAATTTCAATCTTTAAGGGATATCAGTAGAAAAACTGACAAAGTAGATTAAATGCTTAGAAAAGTTAAAAAAAAAAAAAGTGAACTAGAATTTTACACTAGAAATTGGTGGTGTAGAATCCAAGGAATGAGAAAAACCAATAATTATAAATTTTAAGAAAGTTAAAGAAATCCAAGGAACATGAAAGACAAAAATAATCTATTGAAATTTAACATGCCAATGGTAACCTTTTAAGAGAGTAGTGTCAGTAAAATCACAGAGACAGAGCCTGTTGGCAGAGTGGTAAGAAGTAACTGGAATGTGAGATCTCCCAATCTGAAATAAATGCAGCAAACATTTTCTGTTTACAAAAATTTTACAGTGGGAGGAAGAAAAAAGTTATGATTGCAGAAACAAAGGATTTTTTTCTATTTTTTTCAGTTTGCAAAGACAAACGTTTTATTGCATGTGAAAAAGTGGTGAGTTGAGGGAGAGGAAGAAAGCTAAAAATACAAGAGGGAAGACAGCAATCTATTTATGAGTAAAAGAGTAAAGGCAAGAAATTTTTTAAGAAACACAAGTAGTAGGATTTGCTTAAACATGAGAAAAGCAGATTTTTTTTCAGACTAGACCAAATGAAGTGACAATGGATAAGTAGAGAGAGAGAGAGAGAGACAGAGAAGAGAAAAAGAGAAATTAACATTTCATATTGTGTTTATGTGGGAAGAATGTAGATGTTTCAAAGTTGAGAAAATAATAGTCCCATTTGTTTTCATTAGTTAAAATTCATCCCTTTCCTAAATGTTTATTTGTTGTAGGATCCTTTTGATTGCTGAAACAATGAGCTGTTATAACCCTCTTAAACTGAATGACCTAGCAAGCAGCACATTATATTGATCAATTGCACACGTCTATAGAGGCGACTGCATTTAATACACTAGCATAATTGCAAGTCTGCTCTTAATAAATTATTGCTAACATCCTTTCTATTGCATTACCTTACGCTTGTGAAAAAAAATCAAACAGGTTTTACACGTAAAACAACTCTCCTGCTATATTTTAAATATAGTGTCTTTCTAAATTTTAAGTGCAATTTTTGTTCATCAGCATAGTATGGACATTTATAATTCTACCAGGTTATCTAAAAGGCACCTTAGACTTAAACGTGTCAAGTCAAACTATTGATAACTCTCCAACCTGCTATTTATCTCAGAAAATAACACTACAATTCACCACAAAACAAACACAACAAAAAAATCTTAGAATAATTACTGACTACTTTCTTTCTCCCACATTTTCATAAGTGCCTCCGCAAATCTTGCATCCAACCATTACTGATAAAGGCTTTTCCCAATAAACTTTAAAGAATAACTTCTCATGAACTTCTATCCTCTTTCCAGCTTTAGCTTTTCTTTTAAGCACTATCACCACCTGATATTGTTTCCACCCATTTGGATATAAATTGTATGAGAGCAGGAATTCTGTAAGTTTTGTTGACTGTTACATCCCCAGTACATGCAAATGATAATTAATTAATATTTTTAAGTCAATAAAACAAAAATCTCTCTGTTTGGAAATCTGTGTGCTGATTTTCTTTTCTCAACAATTTGAGCAGGGATTAAAGAGAGATGATGGGGCGGAAACAGGTAAAGCCTTGAGACAGCTGGTTTGTCCATATCTGTGGTTACTGATGTTTTAAACTGCATTCGATTCTTGCGAGTGACTGAAAATGACCAGAAAGCCATAGGGTTTGCTTAAAATGTGATTACGTGCTATAAAACCAAGGTAAGAGAGAGGCGACTGAAGACACATAAAAGTTTATTATGAACATACTAAGTTCAGACTGTTCAATATCTTTTCAAGTATTGATAAAAATGTCTGAGAGTCAAAATGAACAGCTCTATAAACTGGAAATTTTATACATATAAATTTACTTACTTTTATTTATTTATTTACTTTACCCCCATTTATTTATTTTATTGCATTTTAGGTTTTGGGGTACATGTGAAGAACATGCAAAATTGTTGCATAGGTACACACATGGCAGTGTGATTTGCTGCCTTCCTTCCCATCACCTACATCTGGCATTTCTCTCCCCAGCTCCCCACCCCCCACCGTCCCTCCCCTATTTCCCCCCAACTGACCCCAGTGTGTAGTGCTCCCCTCCCTGTGTCCATGTGTTCTCATTGTTCAACACCCGCCTATGAGTGAGAACATGCGGTGTTTGATCTTCTGCTCTTCTGTCAGTTTGCTGAGAATCATGGTTTCCAGGTTCATCCATGTCCCTACAAAGGACCCAAACTCATCGTTTTTGATGGTTGCATAATATTCCATGGTGTATATGTGCCACATATTCCCTATCCAGTCTATCGTCGATGGGCATTTGGGTTAATTCCAGGTCTTTGCTATTGTAAACAGTACTGCAATGAACATTCGTGTGCACGTGTCCTTATAGTAGAACGATTTGTAATCCTTTGGATATATACCCAGTAATGGGATTGCTGGGTCAAATGGAATTTCTCAAGGACCTGGAAATTAAATTTATTAAATTTATTTTCTAATATTATACTGTCATATAATGACTACACTATAGTATAATTTATAAAATAAGCCATTCAATTTATCTGCTTTTTATGTATTGGTTTGATTGCTCTTTTTATTAATGGCCATTCAAAACCTTCTTCACTTCAGGAAAGATTCAAGGAGTTTTCAGTATAGATAAATTGATTGGTTGCCTACTAAATTTGTAGGTAGAATTAAGTTGTCCAACTTCTGTGAGCAAAATTATAAAAGTATATTAACATAATCATAATAATGGTTGACTTTTTTTTTAATGTTCTTGCTATGAGCTTCACTTAACCACGGAGATCTAAAGAAGTTTAAATGTGTGAGCTCTCAGGGCAGTGTGCTTCAGGTTCAATTCCACTTCTACCACTTATAAACTGTGTATCCAGGGGCAAATTATTTAACTTTTTCTCATCTATTAAATGGAGATATCGGTATATTTATTCCATGGGTTGCTATAATAAGATGAAATAACATAGCTAAAAT
>NW_022436945.1:32567639-32599420 GCF_009761245.1 Sapajus apella
CCCACCCCCCACCGTCCCTCCCCTATTTCCCCCCAACTGACCCCAGTGTGTAGTGCTCCCCTCCCTGTGTCCATGTGTTCTCATTGTTCAACACCCGCCTATGAGTGAGAACATGCGGTGTTTGATCTTCTGCTCTTCTGTCAGTTTGCTGAGAATGATGGTTTCCAGGTTCATCCATGTCCCTACAAAGGACCCAAACTCATCGTTTTTGATGGTTGCATAATATTCCATGGTGTATATGTGCCACATATTCCCTATCCAGTCTATCGTCGATGGGCATTTGGGTTAATTCCAGGTCTTTGCTATTGTAAACAGTACTGCAATGAACATTCGTGTGCACGTGTCCTTATAGTAGAACGATTTGTAATCCTTTGGATATATACCCAGTAATGGGATTGCTGGGTCAAATGGAATTTCTCAAGGACCTGGAAATTAAATTTATTAAATTTATTTTCTAATATTATACTGTCATATAATGACTACACTATAGTATAAATTATAAAATAAGCCATTCAATTTATCTGCTTTTTATGTATTGGTTTGATTGCTCTTTTTATTAATGGCCATTCAAAACCTTCTTCACTTCAGGAAAGATTCAAGGAGTTTTCAGTATAGATAAATTGATTGGTTGCCTACTAAATTTGTAGGTAGAATTAAGTTGTCCAACTTCTGTGAGCAAAATTATAAAAGTATATTAACATAATCATAATAATGGTTGACTTTTTTTTTAATGTTCTTGCTATGAGCTTCACTTAACCACGGAGATCTAAAGAAGTTTAAATGTGTGAGCTCTCAGGGCAGTGTGCTTCAGGTTCAATTCCATTTCTACCACTTATAAACAGTGTATCCAGGGGCAAATTATTTAACTTTTTCTCATCTATTAAATGGGGATATCGGTATATTTATTCCATGGGTTGCTATAATAAGATGAAATAACATAGCTAAAATGCCTTGTAGTAAATAATTTTTAAATAAATTTTAGCTATTATAAATAACACTGTGCAGTATGTACTTTTATTATCCAAATGTGGGATAATTATTCCCTATCTGTTAATATGGAGAGGATATAATAAGTTTTTAATGGTCACAATATGAATAAATTTCAAGAAATTTCATATTCTTTAATGTCACCCCTAGGAAAGTAGGAAATACAGTGCTTGCTTCAGCAGCACATATACTAAAATTGAAAATACGAATTGATATTGAAATACATCCATGAAGTAGGCTAAGCATAATTAATTTTATGAAATATATGTTTTATAGAAAAGAGAACAAAATAAGCCAAAAAAAAACACTGAATGAGAATAGACAATTTGAAAAACAGAAACCAGATATATGCTGCCTATGAATGATAAAGTTTTTACGTTAGAATGATATTCAAGTACAATTTAATGGAATTCTTACCTTTAAAATCAAGTTTGATAAAAACCTTATTAAGATTTAGATGTTTCTGGAATCATGAATTTGATTCAATTTTGAATTCTGCAATGAAAATTAATTTGAAAATTACACACACACACACACACACACACACACACACACACACACCCCACATGCCAATTATTGCTACAGCTAATGATCCTAATAGAATTCCACAGAATGCTACAGACCTTTGTTCCAGGCCCAGTGCTGACCAATGTTTTATATCAATCTCATGGAAAATATATGTTTACCACAATTGTAGATCCAAAAAGCAAGAAAGCAGAGCTAACACCAGCTGTTATAAACCATGTTTAAAATAATTAGTTGAATGATACTTTTGTGTAAAACTAAGATAATGAAGTTTAATAAGAGTAAATAAAAATATTTTATCAATTGTTTTAATTTCAAAGAATTGCACAAGTATAAGATTAGGAATTCCTAAAGTATAGTAAGCAAACTTGCTACTGTGAGCAGATTAAGAAGCAAAAATCAAACACCCAGAAACACAGATTTCTGACATTATTGAGTCCTTGAATCAATGTTAGCAAGCCCTTCAGAATACTTGCTTTGTGAGAAAAATTAACCGCTGCTATTTAAGCAACTATTTGTTCAGCATTTTGTTACTTATAGAGATAGAACATCTAATTGATACACCATTTATATGCCGTTGGCTTGCTAATCTACGTTTCTCAGACCTCTGTGAGCTGCCACATTTTTGGCACAGGGTAAATATTTATTAACTAATTAATGAATAAAATAACTTGATTTTTTAAAGAAATTCCTATTTGACATCTGTAATTGCATGTTTTGAGTCAAATATATTATGGTGAACCTGGTTGACCAAATATATTATTTAGTATTGTTATATCTTGCTGAATTGACCCACTTATTATGATGTTATGAAATTGTCTCTATGCTTTAAAACTTATTTTTTCTTTATAATACTTAAATAAATGAGATAATATTTACCAATGTGTTCAAAGAAAATCAGGATTCATTTTTTATTATTCTCTTTGAATATTTTCATGGCACTCAGTTTAAAATTCATTTTCTATTATGGTGTTCCAAGTTATGATTTGAATTAATGCTCCTTCTCCAGATGCAATTAAAAAATGTTTTTGTTTTGTTTGTTTTTGTTTGAATATTGGAAGACTATGCCTGTTCCCACTTCTAGCTTCTATGCATAATCATTTATTGTATATGGAACACTGTTTCTAATCTTTATTGAATTATTTCCTCTTTTTTTAGTTTTTGAATTACAAAAGATTTTCATAGAAAGAGCTTCCCTGATTTCTTAGTTAATTCAGTTTCTCAGTTATTTGCTATCACATGACATTATTTTTTTTCCATTTCATTATAATTGTTTTTAGTTGAGGAAATTTTTTTAAAATGAGATAAAAACAATAGAATAATTGTTTTTTTTAAAAAATATTTACTGTGGTCTTATTTTTGTCCCATAACAGGAGATACGTTAATTATTAGCATATTTTGAGTATATTTACCTTTCTCTATTGAGGCAGGAAAATAGGGTCTGGGGGCAGTAAACCTAGAAGTAAATCAAATGGAAAAATTCCAGCTTTCTATGACCAAGTAAATAACTTTGTGACTTCCCTTCAGCTATGGCAGAAAACATCCTCTTCATCTGCATAGATGTACATCAAGTAAATTACTTTGTAACCTCACTTTATCCTCTTATTTGCATAGGGCATATACCAAGTAACCAATGGGAAACCTCTAGAGGATATTAAAACCACAGAAAATTCTGTAACCAGGCCCTTGAGCTGCTTGCTAAGGCCTGCTCCCACCCTGTGGCATGTGCTTTTATTTTCAATAAATATTTATTTTTGTTGTTTATTTCTTTCCTTGCTTTGTGCATTTTGTCCAATTCTTTGTTCAAAATGCCAAGATCCTGGAAACCCTCCACTGGTAACATACTTGCCTTTCTCTATGGCATTCAAACTCAAGTTTAAATAAAATCAACATTAGCTATCTATTGCTACATAGAAAATGACCTCAGAATTTAGTGATGTAAACATCATGCATTTATTCCATAGTTTCTGTGGCTTACAAGCCTGGGTGCAGATTAGCTGGGCGTCCCTAGGTCAGGGTCCCTCACAAAGCTGCAACTTAGGGGAGGATGTTAATAAGCTCACTCATATAACTATTGGCACACCTTAGTTCCTAGTGAGTTGTTGAATAAAGGACCTTAGTTCCTTACTGGTTGTTGGCACCAGGCTTCCCTCAGCTTCTTGTCCCATAGGACTGTCTGAAGAGAAGCTCACAACTTGTCAGGTTTCTTCCTTCAGAACAAGCTAGTGAGTGACTGAAAATGAGTGAGCAAAATGGAACCTACAGCTGAGTGCAATGGTGCATACCTGTAGTCCCAACTACTCTGAAGCCTGAGGTAGGAGGATGGCTTGAGTCCAGGAGTTCCAGGCTGTAGTGCACAATGCTGATCAGTATTTTCATTAAGTTCAGCGTCAATATGGTGATTTCTTGAGAGCTTGGGATCACCAAGTTGCTTGAGGAGGGGTTAACCACCCCAGGTAGGAAACAGAGCAGGTCAAAACTCCAGTGCTGATCAGTAGTGGGATGATGCCTATCAATAGCCATTGCACTCCAGCCTAAGCTACCTTGAGAGACCCCCATGTCTAAAAAAAAAAAAAAAAAAACTGGACCCACAGTCTTTTTGTAACCTACTCCATAAAATGATGACATTCCATCATTATAGCCATATCCCATTCCTAGGAATGGAATCTAGGTCCAGCCCACACTCACATGGAGGGGAATACATAAAGGCATAAATGTTGGGAGGCAGAGATAATTCAGGGTCATATTATACTCTCCCCACCCCAAAACAATACTTCAGAGTTTTAAATTCAGTTGTTATCCTGTGACCTCACCATAATACTTTTTATTCTCTAGAATGTAAGGGCCACAGACACAGAATAAAATGTTGGTTTAGAACTGTATCTTCAGCTTTCCATTGCAGGAACATATTAGGCACTTGTGATAGTGTAAGTAATGCCTGCCCCCAAAGATGTTTACATTCTAATCCCCTGAACCTGTGACTATATTATCTTACATGGTAAAAAGGGATTTTCCAAACATGATTGTGTTATGGATTTTGATATGAGAATTTATGGGTAGATTATCTGGGTGGGCCAGTGTAATCACAAAGGCCCCTGAAAGATGGAGGCAGGCGGATCAGAGTGAACAAGAGATGTAATGATGAAACAAGAGGTTGCAGTGATGGCAAAGAAGAGGCCATTAGCCAAGCAATACAGGAGTCTTTAGAAGCTGAAAAAGGCAAGGAAACAAATTATTCCCTACATTTTTCAGAAGAAAAGCTCTAAACTGCTAGTCCATTCTAGATTTCTTACCTCTGAAATTATGAGAATAAATTTGTGTTGCCTTATGCTACTAAATTGTGGTTATTTGTGTCAGCAATAGAAAACGAAGTGCTCAAAAAATACTTGTTGAATGAATAAAAAGCTTTATATAGTTTTCACATAGCACTACAACTGTCATTACATTTCCATCCCCCCAAAAAAGTAAAAAGGCAAAGAAATGAAATTATGAAGAAGAAAGGAGTGAAATATTTCAGTGACTTTAGAAGAAGGAAGAATGGATCGAAGAAAATAAAGAAGGATGGAGGGAATATAGGATGTACACGTAGAAGGGGAGAAGGAGAAAGGAAAGGAAGCTCAATTTTAGATTGTCCAAATTATATTACCCAACTTATGGGAAAGAATCATCCAATTATATTTTAAAGGGTTTAGACATCAACTAATGTTTAATTGTTGGTATGACATTTTCAACACAGCTTTGAAAAATTAAAGTATATGTACAGGTGACTGACATGATGGAAACCAAAATTAAACATACTAGTTGAAGAAATAAAGTGAATAGTCATAAAAACAAAACAAGCAAAATAAGACACTACTGTGATTAGAGATTTGTCAAAGTATGATTTAAAACATGTTTTGAATTTGTAATGATTAAAACACTTAGTAGGTACTAAAATAAATACACTTGAAACTCCCTTCTAAATATTACAGTCCATGATATGATTGTTAAATTAGAAGTTGTAAGTTGAATTTTTCAGCCTCTATAATACCTTTTGAAGTTGTATGTATTAGTGGCAGCTGAAAATGTATCTAAAATCGATATATATGCACACATTTTACAGAATTATGCAATATAAACAAATCAGTTAAATCTAGTACATGTAAATAACCAAATTCTTCTTACAGAAAGGTAAAACATCTTTTAGCTTTTCTTGTTAATTTGTAATTCGAGTGAAGTGTATGTTTAAATTGTAATCCAAATGCAAATGTAATTTAATACATTTTATAAAAATCACTGAAAATATTCCTACAGGTTTATATAAATTCACTAAATTTCTCAAAGTAAGCACTGCATGCATTACTCTTAGAATTTTATATTGAGGACTGTGATGATTTTTTTCCATGCTTAGAACTCCGTATTATTAAAACTGAT
This sequence comes from Sapajus apella, assembly GCF_009761245.1. Lineage (NCBI taxonomy): Eukaryota > Metazoa > Chordata > Mammalia > Primates > Cebidae > Sapajus > Sapajus apella. Next base: position 32,573,565 of record NW_022436945.1, read on the forward strand.
TCTACGGTATTGAATTGCATTCATTTAAATACATGCAATGTGGACAATTGCAAAGATTTATATTCTAAAGGCATTTAGATATTAGTAGAATGTCATTATCAACATATTCCAAGGACTCATGAGATTGTAGATATTTTTGGAAAAAAGCCAAAGAGGCTTCCGAAGGGAATTAGTAAAAACAAATTATCTGTCAAATTCTAATATCAGATTTTCCATCAAGAGTCAACCATGAAATGTCTTTGTATGTTAAAAATGGTTATAATAATAATAAATCAAATGGAATATTTGTTTGATTGTAGCTTGTATTTAATAAATCTTTCTTCCTTAATTTATACAAATAGATATATCACTGATGCTTCCCAAGAAACCTATCTTTAGAAGACTAAAGTTATTTATAATGAACTGGCAGCTTACAATTAAATGGAGGACTTGATATTTATAAACTTTGGCTGTCTTTGAAATATATGGGAAAATGAGACATAGTACACCTTTTCTTTCACTGCATTTGGTCCATGTTTTCAATTTTTGTGTAAGACTATTCAGTAGCTGGATGTCATTAAAAAAAAATCCACCAAGAAGCAACATATTAAAACAAACACTCATAGATACACTCACACTCACACAAATAGCTCTTGAGTAAATATGTGTGTGGGGGAGCATGGGGGGCGGTATGTGTGTGTTTTAAAGTTAGGAAGGATGAGAATGAGTTTAGTGGAGGAGGTTGGTGGCAATTAAAACAAGTTAAAACAATTGACTGCAGCTCTTCCAGGAACAGATTACATAAAGAACCTTAAGGGAAATTGGAAAATCTATTAGTTTAGAGTCTAGATGGGTCTAACCACTAGGTAAAAACAATGAAACTCCATTAGTGTTTCAGAATGAGGACTTCACACAACACAGCATACAATAATCGTTAAGCTAAAATCCCATCAGTAATCACCTTGAATCAAGTAGCCAGTGAAGGAAAGACTCTGAATGAAATAAATTATAGCTTTTTAAAGACAGAACAAATGATTTGATAAATTTGAGGCTGTGGTATGATGTCATGCCTTGTCTTGGAGCTTAAAAATTGATTTAAAAAATTGTAAGATCAAATTTCTAAATTCTTAGTTCAAAGTGTGGTGGATTGGAAAAATGAACAATAATAATGTCTCTGATTCTTGTATGCTCATGCCACTCTACTCATAAAGAGATAAAGTCAGCTCTTTATCCTCAGATCTGCGCTGGTCTTGTGACTGACTTTGATCAACAAAATGAATGAACAGTGATACTCTACCAGAGTATCTCCACATGGTTTTGACTCCAATAAAAGCAGCCTACCTTGTGATTCAAATAACAGAATGATATTCCAAGAGTCTGTGGAAGATCCTGTGCTGTATGAGGTGATGGGAATCACAACAGAGATTCCTTGGCTTTTATAGCAAAGTAATGCCTCACAATCAACTAGTAACTACTTTATTTTAATTATGTTTTAACTGATATATTTTAACTGTACCTATTTGTAGAGTGCCGCTTGGCATTTTGATGTATATCTATGTTGTATAATGAGCCAATCAAGGTAATGTATCTTTTACTTTATGCATGTAGTATTTCTTCATGTTGAGAATATTCAAAGTGTTTCTTCTAGCTATGTTTTTAAATACACAATATTTTACTATTCAGTCATAGTCACCTTACTGTGCAATAGACTCTTCCGCAAAATGGCTCTTGGCTATATATTGGGTACTGGTAGAATCAGACTTGTCCTGCTCCATGTCATTATACAAAGGGAGCTAGCTGTCCATAATATATAGGATGATATTTATTTAGCCCAAATATCAAATATATCCAGTATCACCTATCTTAAAGTGCCTGGGACAGGACCAGGGCTAGTACTGAAACCACACATAAATTCAATTAGCAAGTAACTCTAGCAATACTAACATCTAACATCTTGTCCATAATATACATTTCTGGACTCAGTGAGTACTGTCCACGATCATCTGAGAAGGAAAAAAAAATGTCAGTCTGATAAATAATAGTCTGCCAAAAAAATAAAATGACATTCTCTTACTTTAAATACTTATAAAGAGGAGGGCCTGGAACCACATTATCCTTTCGAAAATCCTCTGAAGGCAAAACTTCCAGTGGTGTGTCTCAATCTCTATTTCTCTTAGAAGGAAAGATAGCCTAAGGTATCCTATACATCAATTTGGTGTCAAATGTTAAGGTTTGGCCAGATGACCAGGGGCCTGAAAATAATGTGATTAGAGGACTAGTACCTAACGTGGTATGGTTGACGGCTTTTACTTAAGGTACTAGATGGACACTATAATGGATGGCTAAAATTACCCTGTAGGTTGGGAAATATATAATAAAAAGTACAAACGAAGGAGAAATGAAAGGAATATTAATGATATGAAGGATTTCTTTCTTTAGTGCCATCCTTTATAACCATAACCAGCGGTAAAATTTAATGAAATACCACTACATCACTGCACAAATAGCTCTACCAAGAGTTCACCTCTTATAGGAATAAAGTTTAATCTCATCTCTAAGCTAAAATCCCTATTATCTGGGGTCAGAGAAAACACAGGAATAGCGATTGGAAAAGGAAAGTAATAAACACAAGCTATAGCTTCCTAGCCAGATGCAGACACATCCTCATTTTTGAACTTTTTTGCTGTGTTACCTAAATATTTATATATTTTTAAAAATATTCATTTAGCTCGCATTGCCTTTATTTTTTAGTCAATAACGTATTGAAATTGTACTGTCAGCAATTTATTTTTCAACCTTGCTCTTAGGATGTATAATATGGAAACAAAATAACGTAAAAATTAGAAGATGTGAGGAACATTGTGCAGGAGTTCTGGACTTGGATCTGGTAGTTAAAATTGAAGAGATTTTGATTGGCTTCTTTTTTTTTTTTTTTTTTTTTTTTTTGAGACGGAGTTTCGCTCTTGTTACCAAGGCTGGAGTGCAGTGGCGGTGTCTCGGCTCACCACAACCTCTACCTCCCGGGTTCAAGCAATTCTCCTGCCTCAGCCTCCCGAGTAGCTGAGACTATAGGCGCGCGCCACCATGCCCAGCTAATTTTTGTATTTCTAGTAGAGATGCGGTTTCACCATGTTGACCAGGATGGTCTTGATCTCTCCACCTTGTGATCCACCCGCCTTGGCCTCCCAAAGTGCTGGGATTACAGGCATAAGCCCGAATGAATCTAAGTCTAATAGCATATAAGTCACCCTTACAAATGAAGGAAATCCTGACATTTGCAACAATATGGATAAATTTTAAGTATATAATGTTAAATAAAATAAGCCAGAAACAGAAAGATAAATTTTACATGATTTCACTTATGTGTTGAATCTGAAATAGTCAGATTCACTGTCTTCTTTTGAGAAGCAGAGTAATCAAGAGCTAGGGGGGAAAGAGGATTTGAGAGACTTTGGTTAAAGGACACAAAATTTCAGTTCGACCTAAGAAATAATTTCAGAGAGATTTACTGCATAAAATTGCAAATATAATTAGTAACAATGTTTTGTAGACTTGAATATTAAGAGAGTAGATTTTAAATATTCTGACCATAAATAAATGATGACTGTGATATAATGCATGTGTTAATTAGCTTGATTTAACCATTCCATAATACATGCTTCAAAACATCATGTTACATACCATGAATATATATATATATATATATATATATATAACATTTATTTGCCAATGAAAAATAATAAATGACTAAAAAATATAAAAATTTACATTCAGATATATACTGCCTTAGAAGATTCTCTGTAATTCTTTTTTTTTTTTTTTTTTTTTTTAGGGTCTCACTCTGTTGCCCAGGCTGAAGTGCAGTGGCATGACCTCAACTCACTGCAACCTTCGCTTCCTTGGCTTAGGGATTCTTCAGCCTCAGCATCCCAAGTAGTTGGCACTATAGGTGTGAACCACCAGGTCTGGATAATTTTTTCTTTTTCATTTTTTTTTTTGGTATAAATGAGGTTTTCCATGTTTCCCAGGCTGGTCTTGAACTCCTGAGCACAGAGCAACCCACCCACCTCAGCCTCTTAAAGTGAGGGGATTATAGGCATAAACCACCATGCCCAGCTGTGTAATTCTTTTACTATATGTTGATCTGTCTCAATTTATTTAATTTTTTTCTCAAAGAGGATGATTTCAACTATGCATATGGCTTTTTCCCTACTTAAATGTTTTGAATGGTAAGAAGTCTGTCTACAGAATGAATGAAATCTCTTTAGTGCATAACTCACATACCTGTTTCCTATTGCCCTGGCCCATCTCTAGTTTCATGTTGGTTGTTCTTTGCTATGATAACTAATATATACATTCTATTATGTCTAGGAGTCATCTAACTACTGTAGTGGCATTGTACTAAGGTTGAATTCTTTCTTGCTCTTCCCTTTAGTTCATTCTTTTAAAACGTTTTCAGTATTGATTTTGGTTATTTATTTACTTATTTCAGAAAAAATTGTTGAGTGCCAAATATTTTAGACTGCTTATTTAATGAGTAAAAATCTCTGTCCTCTAGAGCTTATATGCTAGTAAGAAGAAATTGATTATGGAAATTAAAGTATTTTATGTTTGATGATTATAACAGTAATTGGAGAAAAAATAAACTGGTAAAATGGAAAAGGACTGCAGAAATGGCATTTTATTTTATTTAATATAGCCAGAGAAGACCTCTCTGGATAACTTTTGAGCAGAAATGGGGAAAAAGTAGATTAATATGAATTCAAAAGGAAGCTTATCAGCTATTATGTGTCTCTATTTTAATCTAGAAATATGTTAAGAAGCAATTTTCTAATTTTAAAATATTTTTACAGGTATTGTTATCTCAAATGATCTCTAATTTTATTTTATATTTAAAAGACACAATTTTGGTTACAATATTTATATTTTCTTTTGTTCACATATATTTTTAAATTATCCAGGAGAATTTTTTTACTAAAATTTGAACTATCCAATCCTGAATAGATTAACCCATTTATGACTGAGGTTGCAATTTTTTAAATTTGTGCATGAAATTCATAAATGTTACCTAGAAAAGTTCAAGGAACAAAAATTTGAAAAACAAACTTTTTTTTATTGTACTTTAAGTTCTGGGGTACATATGCAGATCTTGCAAGATCGTTGCATAGGTACACACATGCCATGGTGGTTTGCTGTCTCCATCCCCTATCATCTACATCAGGCATTTCTCCCAGTGTTATCCCCGCCTCAACCTCCCCATCTGCTGCTGTCCCTCCCCTAACCCTCTACCCCAACAGACTCCAGTGTGTGATGTTCCCCTCCCTGTGCCCATGTCTTCTCATTGTTCAGCACCCACCTGTGAGTGAGAACATGTGGTGTTTGGTTTTCTGTTCTTGTTCAGTGTTCTGAGAATGATGGTTTCCAGATTCATCTATGTCCCTACAAAGAACACAGACTCATCCATTTTTATGGCTGCATAGCATTCCATGGTGTATATGTGCCACATTTTTTTTGGTCCAGTCTATCACTGATGGGCATTTGAGTTGGTTCCAGGTCTTTGCTATTGTAAACAGTGCCACAATGAACATACATGTGCATGTGTCTTTATAACAGAATGATTTACAATCCTTTGGGTATATACCCTGTAACGGGATTGCTGGGTCAAATGGTATTTCTGGTTCTAGATCCTTGAGGAATCACCACAATGTCTTCCACAACAGTTGAACTAATTTACACTCCCACCAAGAGTGTAAAAGTGTTCCTATTTCTCCATATCCTGTCCAGCATCTGTTGTTTCCTGACTTTTTAAAGAATGCCATGCTAACTGGTGTGAAATGGTTTCTCATTGTGGTTTTGATTTGCATTTCTCTAATGATCAGTGATGATGAACATTTTTTCATATGTCTGTTGGCCTCATAAATGTCTTCTTTTGAGAAGTGACTTGACTGAAGAGGAAACTTTATAGAATAGGTAGAAATAACAAGTAATTAACTTTGAAGTCAAAGAAATTGTTATGGATAAGAAATATGTAGGAAAGAAAATCTGTTATTTTCAAAAAGGACTCAATGTCTATTTACTTATTTAGGGTAATTCCACTGCAAAACTGCAGTCTTATAGTCTTGGGAGATGGATGCTAATTTTAATTACTCTTAAGCTCTGCTCTCCAGTATTTTAAAGCCATCTTCATTATAATTAATGGTTTCTGTTATAAAAGAAAGAATAAAAGATAATTATCTTGTACAACCCAAATTTTCTTAAGTAGATTAATGTGATGTAAGGGACCAAAAGACTTTAAAGATTTTTAACTCTCTTTAAATATAATAAATTTAGACCACTTCCTTGGTGATGTGTGCTTTCATGTAGGAAAAACTCCTCTTAATATGAGTCAGTTCAGCCAGTTAGAATATTACCTTTGGACTTTTTAAGAAAGATGAATATAATATTATTTCTTTTTCTTTTTTAAAAGAAAACCTTATATATCTTTAACAGAAAGTGATTCTTGCCACATTGGCTAGTCTGATATGGAACTCCTGGGCTCCCAGGCTCAGGCAATCCTTCCATCTTTGCCTCCCATAGTGCTGGGATTATAGATGTGACCTACCACACCCAGCCGATATGATCTTCGCTAAGGCATTAGGAATGAAAGTCTTACAAATGTAGAAGCTTAGATTCAGGACAGAAGGCAAAAAAATGTGATTTTAAAAAACAAGTTGGCACACATATGATAATTAATCCAAGTTTCTTCCTATTCTTATTAGTTACATATGTCTACCTCACATTATTAATAACCACTATTATGTGGGGAGTAATGGAGAAAAAGCAGAAAAGGATTTAAAATCAAATTTATTATTGTTGCAAAAATTATAAAAAATTCATTAACAGATGAAAATGCAAAGCATTAATAAAAAAATCTAAATTATTTTTGCTATTTCTGAATATCTAGAAAACTTAGAAAGTTTAGAAAACTTTAAAAATGTAGTGTGGTTATGTGTATATGACTTATATCTATGTTTAAATAACACATAAGAAAGTCCATTTTAGAGTTAAGCAGCAACAGATACAAACTTTATCAGCATCTTTTAAAGATGATTTCAGGTAGTGGTATTCAGTGTAAGTTTTATTTTTCTTCTATGTGTTTATTCATATTAATGTTAATTAATTCATTAATTCATTTATCCTCTTCTATAAAAGTATTTCTTGGGTACTTTTATGTACAAAGCACTAAATTAATTTTATTATTTTGTATTAATTATAACTGTACATCATACATTTATATTTATAAATATTAACTAAACCCAGTACTGATATAGATTAGATTACTTATTATCTAAATGTTGTCTGAATGATTTTCAACTGAGGACAATTTTGCCACCACCACCACCACTGCCTCCCAAGAAGGTTTGAAAACATATGTAGTCAGTTTTCATTGTTGTGACACAAAGGCGGGAATGCTACTAGCACCTAGTTGATAAAAGGCCAGAGATGTTACTAAACATCCCATAATACACACCCTGATCTGTCTGCACATTTTTTAAATTTCAAAATTTTTATATTCACTATTGAGAAATTGGCAGCAGTTTCCTAGTAACTAGAAAAATCTATTATCCTCAGATGTGAGAATTTACAAAATCAAACACATTTTTTCAAAGTATAGTGAAAGAAGACTGATGCATACAGGCCTGTATGTGTACATATAAATTGAATGTATTTGTTGTAGTGCCAGTGATCTTTGTCAATAGAGCTGAGTTCACAGTGTAAACAATGGCCTGTTTTACTCTGAAGTTTGTTTTTGCCTTGAAAATATGAAAATTTTCTCACAACACTTTTGGCTTGCTCTATAAAGCAACCTTGAAAAGTTATTGACTATTTAATATAGAAATGAAATATTGATATACTTCAAGTAGGAAATTATGTAATATAAGTAAATTACATTAGAAATTATTCATATTGTAAGATTTTCTACAAAAGTGCTGTATTCCCAAGCATAGCAATCCATTTTTAACATATAACAGAGTTAATCTGTGCTTTCAAAGCAATCCTAAAACCCAGAATACCTGATTTCTTAGTTTAACTACATTTTCTCTTGTTCTGTACTTTGCATAGAAGAAAAATAGCTGGTACCCATCTTCTGAAAAAAAAAAATCTATTCACACTCTTGAATTCTATTATTAAATTTAGTTCAAACTTCTTTTATTTAAAATCATTCACTTTCTCAAACTGGAAAGGTTGACATGTCCTACCTACTTGTGAAGATTAGAAGTAGACTTGATATACTAAAAAGCCTCTCAGAAATTCACCCATCCGATTTATCATTAAAAAGAACTTTCTTCTTAATGGAACTAGTCCCTTTGATTAAAAGCCCTACTTTTCAAAGCGAAATCATTTTCTAAGCCATGAACATTCTCTGTAGATGTTTCTAGTAGAGTTGAAACACTTTTCCCTGTACTGTCTTTCTAGTAAAGATAAATCCTAGAGTATGAACAGTTACCAATAATAGAATGTTAATGTAGTTTTCTTCATAGCAGATGTAACACAAAAGTGTAACAAATTCAAATATATATAGACAATTTAAATCAAAGTGATGAGCATTTGGATATAATCAGTCATGGTCATGAAATGCTATTTAATCAGGTAATGACTTCATTAAACATGGTTAATCACACACCACCTTGAACTCATTTTCTAAACATAGAATTAATTATTCAAATTATAGCAATTAAAACACACCAGTCAATGGCTGGATTCATTTTTAAAAGTACCTAGGCAAGCCTGCCAAGAAAATCTACCATCATTAGCAGAAGTTGGAGTGTGTGTTGAATACCTAGTTCAATAAAATACACTTCTGAATCAAATGGTATTATAGAAACAAAATGTGGACAACACTGGGTAGTTACTTTTAGCCAAATCATATAATCTATTTAGAGAAGTAAATAATGGATAGAGAATATAATTGAGTATTGAAATTTACCATTCATTCTTCAAATATGGTACACCTCTTTCTTTATCATAGGACCATCCTCAATTCAAACAAAGTAGAAATACATTTTCCTTACTCCACACAAAATTAACATGCATATATGTATCTATAACCAGTATGTGCATGTTCATTTTGTATGGAGTAATCTACACCATACAAAAGTGGAGTGAATTACTTCATTTAATGGTGTACATAAACAAAAAAGTAATCTTACTTGAGAGATCTTACATCCAGTTTTGGATGCTGGATATGAAATGAGAAGAACGACTCATAAAATGTAGTAAGCATAGTCAACTATGGAAGAGGCTGTTGGGCTTTCTTTTCGGGGCATACACTTGGAAAACATTTATTGTATCTCAGCTGAGGAAATTGTTGGATTCTGTTTCACGGCACTCTTTACATGGTCATTCTTGACCACTCTGGCACTGGAGGAATAGTTTATTTCCTGACTATGCTCACTTATATACTCACTAAGAAAAGGTTTATTGCATGGTCCAATAAACACTTAGGGGATGGAATGAGTAATATTGCTAAACTTTAGCCTGTGTCACAAAATTATCATGCATAGCAATTTAAGAATGGTAATTCTCCGAAGTAATATTTTCTTTTTTAAAATGTGGCCTACTATTTACTTATTCTACATTTAATTCAACATTCCAAGTGTTAATGGGCATTATAATAATATACAACCAGAATTCTAACAAAATATTTTCACATATCACTTAAAAATGTTAGCATATTTATACAATTACCAAGGTCATCAATTACTTTCCCCCATCAGTTGAAACCTGCTATATAAAGTTTTCATGTAAAAATAGTTCTTGCAATTCTACACAGATAAAGTGAGTGATGAGTATCTGGACATATTTGTGACATAGTTCTTAACAATCTTCCTTTCACAACAGCAATTCTTTCCTTTTAAAATAACCAAACAAGGTCAAATAATGATTTTATCAATATGTGCTTATGAAGAAGTTATAACTCTTAATAACATTATGTAAGAGAATAAAATGTATGATTTATTTCTAAGAAGCATCTAATTTCCATGTATTATTTGTAATATAGAAAATAGGGTAGAAACACCAGCATGTTCTCATTACAGAATGCTCGTTTAAAGATGTGAACTGTTCACATACTGTGATTCAAAGTGAACAACTGTTATTAAAGAAGTTGCTTAAAAAATAACAATAATTTCAACTCCATTCAATTTTTACCTTATATTCCAGCATCAGGTATGAATTTTCTGAGAATGGATGTGTACCTGCTGTCATTCTGAACCTGTATTTATGGCAAATTGAAGTAATATTATTGACCTAGTAATTTAGTTTAATGGAAATTATGCCTCATCATGAATTTATAAAATAATACTGAATACTTTTATATGGTAACTCAACAAGAGGAAACAATATAAAAGGAAAGTTCCATCTTCTTGCTTAGGTAAAACTACATTTTAAAGGCTAGATGACATACATTGATTTTTTATTGAGGTTAAAATATATGATAAAATAATAGTGAAAACAAGCAATACATGTTGAAAATTCAACCCTAAAATATAAAACATCTTATATATTTGATATATATAAAATAAAAATGCACTTTGTTATCTACCTACTGAATATTGTTTAGCTGCACAATTGGTGTCTCACTATCCCTTGATGAATGTACATGGTGTACTTCCAAATATATCCTTGTCTTCATATTCCATTTAAATTGCAGTAACTGGCTTGACAAATATTTCTGGGAATAGAATGCAGCTGTTTTAATGTTCCTCTATTCATTTATTATTTTAAAATTTTACGATAGTTCACGTTTTATGGTTCAACTCAAATGCTGCCTCTTCCATGCAGTATTTTCTGGTCTAATACAATAAACAGTTTCTTATTCCCTGAGTTTTGCTATATAATTTGGTCCCTGTCTTGTTAAATGGATCGCTTTCCTTTTTGAATCATGATTTTTATTTTTTTTTCCGAAGTGGTTCAGATGCTGACATGTTAAGGCTGTTGCAAACAGCTTCAATTTTCAGAGTGATTTAAATTCTGCAACTTTGCCTTATTAACCCAGGTATTGGAAATAAATATTGTGATGATTAATTTTATATGTCAGTGTAATTAGGGTAAGGGATACTCAGATTTGGTAAAACATAATTTCTGGGTATGTCTCTGAAAGACAGTAGTGTTTGAATCAGTAGACTGAATAAAGATCTACCCTTACCAATATGTGTGGCCTTCATCCAGTCCCTCGGGGGCCAGAATAGGACAACAGAGTGAAAAACAGTATGTTGTTTCTCTTGAGCCAGGGTGTCCGTTTTCTTCTGCCCTTGAGCATAAGAGCTTCTGAGTATTGAGTTTGTGAACTCCAGCACTCTCAGCAGCACCCTCTCAATTTCATAGGCCTTTAGGCTCAGACTGAGAGTTATGCCTTCAGCCTCTGGTTCTCAGGCCTTCAGACACAGACCGAATTATGCTGCCAACTTTCCTGGTGCTCCAGCTTGCAAACTGGTAGGCCTTATTAGTGTTCCTAGTTTCAGGGACTAATTTCCATAATTAATTTATTACTCATGTAATAGCTAATATTGAGTGTCAATTTGATTGTATTGAAGAATGTGAAGTATTATTCCTGGGTGTCTGTGACTGTGTTGTCAAAAGAGATTAATGTTACAGTCAAGTGGACTGGGAGAGTCAGACCCACCCTTAATCTGGGTGGGCACCATCTAATCAGCTGCCAGTGCAACCAGGACAAAAGCAGGAAGAGGAATGTGGAAGGACTAGAACATGGAAGGAGTAAAAGGAGTCTTCCGAACTTCATCTTTCTTCTGTGCTGGATGATTCTTGCCCTCGAATATCAAACTCCGGGTTCTTCAGCTTTTGAACTCTTGAACTTTACACCAGCGGCTTACCAGGGGCTCTTGGCCTTCAGCCGCAGACTAAAGACTACACTGTTGGTTTCCCTACTTTTGAGGTTTTGGGACTTGGACTGGCTTCCTTGTTCCTCAGATTGTAGCCTATTGCGGAACTTCACTTTGTGATCATGTGAGTCAAAATTCCTTAGTAAACTCCCCTTCATATATACATCTATCCTATTAGTTCTGTCCCTCTAGAAAACCCTGACTAATACAACATATAATAAATTGTATATCAGTATAGGTCCTATTGGTTCTGTTTCTCTAAGAACCCTGAGTAATACAGATGTGCACATGACTAACTATAATATAATATGGTCATGGCCCAGTATATGCTGTGAGAATGAATACAGTGGAAGTCAGTCAGGCGTGGTCATGTTGGAGCAGGTTCAGAAGAAAGGTGTTGCCAGCCCTGCCTGTATCAACCTTTCACTTGACAGATGAATAATCAGTGGTATAAAGGAGTTCTATTATTTATTAGATCATGTGTAATCAGATGAACCAAAAAGAGTCACAGGAATTTTAATATTGAAGGTATTAGATGTAGCTGGAATTCAAAATACTGCAAAGCCTTGAAAATACACTACATTATTTTACATTCTCTTATTTTAAAATGCCTTGTGTGTGTATATATATATAAAATATATATTTTCTGTTTTTCCTCATTAGCCTTCCCATTTTATTTCTTAGGTTTCTGTAATTAACAGTTATAAATTACTCACATTACATACTCTCAACACCCCTAGTTAAACTAAATTATGAAGTGAAATATAGTATGTCTGCAGCTTACTATAAGCCAGTAAGTAAGGTACAGTTTAAAGAGAAGTAACTTCCTTAAAATGTAAAACACAGACATTGTGCTCATAAAAGTGAGCTATACTTTTAGATATCATGTTCATTCATTTAGTTTTTTTTGACTTTTAAGAATCATCAAATGTACAAATTTAGCAAAGAAATATTAATTTTAATATACAGGCCATTTTAAAGGAAAATGTTCTCCCTTTCTTGGATATAATTAGCAATAGAAAATTTAAAATACTTTTTTTTTGAGACAGAGTCTCACTTTGTCACCCAGGCTGGAATGCAGTGGCTTGAGCTCTGCTCACTGAAACTTCCACTTCCCGGATTCAAGGTGTATGCCACCATACAAGGCTAATTTTTATATTTTTAGTAAGAGATGGATGGGGTGTCTCCATGTTGGCCAGGATGGTCTCAAACTCCTGACCTCAGGTCATCAACTACCTTGGCCTCCAAAAGCACTGAGATTACAGGCATAAACCACCACTCCTGACCTTAAAACACTTTTAAATACATTATTAAAAGCATCAAAGATAATGCATAATGGACTATATCAAAATGCCTAAGGTAATATTCTGACAAACATTGCTGATTCATATTTTCCCATTCTTTCAGGATGTGAATTAAGAGGTCAAGAAATAAAAAGAAAAAAGTGAAATATAGATAGACAATAATAACAAAAATAAGACTGTTGAAAACATTTGGATAATGAAAATTGACTTTGATAAATGTACAATAATTACACGAAGCTTGTCATTGAGGACTAACAAAGAGAGACAAGTCACCTAGTCTGTCAACTTCACTCATGTTTTTGTTTTCTAAATTTTACACCCACTTGCTGTCACAGGACATCATTATCTAATCCTTATTTGCTTTTTTACAGTAGTATAAAAAGCATGTAATAATCACAAAACTCTACAAAAGCTTTGTCATATTTCAGTCATTCCCAGAATTTTGTTTCACTACAACTGAGAAGTATCTTTTCAATAAAAAAAAAAATCAAGCTGCTAAAAATAGTAACTCTAATTCTACATTTTAAAATATGACGTGAAAACCAGAAATTATAATTTTAAAATTTTAAAATAAATTTTGCTTCATCTTTGATAAATTGAAGTGTTAGTGTCATTTCAAATATCGCTTTCCTCTCTACATACTGGGAATTAATTATTCAATTCATGAGTATTTATAGTACATCTCTAGGCAACCTCATTAGTGCATTAAAGCTCCTTTTCTTCTCTTCAAATGTATTTGCAGTATTGTGCTAAAACACTTTTTACTTTTCTAGAAATTTTCTTTCATTATTTTTGACTTGTGTGATAAAGTTTATATGTGTTAGGCAAGGCAAAAACCCTTTTTTAAATCTGCCTATTAGGAATTTTGTCTACAAATAGCTACTTATTTAGATGAAGGTGAATCTTTCACATTTGGTTATAATGTCATAGAAGATATTCTTCCAAGATATTCAGTATTTCCAAGCTTGACAGGAATGATGATGGTTTTCACTGAATTTTTCCTCCTTAATTTGGTGGGCAGTAGTAGATATTTGCTATGAGATGAATTGTGTTTCTCCATAATATTAATATACAGAAAGTATGAAATGACTCAGAATGTGATTTTTTGGAGCTAGGGCCTTTAAAGAGGCAATTAAATTTGAATGGGGTCCTTAGAGTGATCCTTAATCCAATAAGACTAATCCAACAGGGCAGATAAGAACATACGGAGACACCACATGAAGACACCAGAAAAAGACAGCTGTTACAAGAGAGAGGCCTCAGAAGAAACAACCTTGTCAATACCTTGGTCTCTTACTTTATCCTCTAAAACTGTGAGAAAATAATTTTCCCTTTTTAAGCCATGCTGTCTGTGGCTGCCTCCAGGACTTTGTTATGGCAGCCCTCACAACCTAATATATGTAGCAAAGAGGAGGAAAAGCAGTCTCTGTGTTTAGTTGGAATCAGTCCATGGAAAATCTGTTGGATCAGTTACCTATTAAAACAAGACAATCATACACAGTGTAAGGGATCATTGCAGAACCAAGAGAGGAGGTTAAAAGCCTACGGAAAGGATGCTAGGACCTTACAACAAAATCAGGCCATACTCCTCCAAAGTATTGAAGGATCATAGCTATACCTGAGTCAAGAGAGTGAATTACATTCAGTAAAAGTATAACCCTATTGAAAACCTGTCTAGAGGGGGAAAAAAATAAGATATCCTAAGGATACCTTAATTCACATGAAAATGTTCTCAAACATATTTTTTGAATGGATAAAGATGTTATGTAATAAACAAGGCACTTTAACTTTGCTCTTACCGGTTAAGAAATGTTCCTGTATATTTACGTGTATTTTATTATTTTACTCTAAAAGGACCATATAATGAAACAAAAATGAAACAAAAAAAATAATATATAAACAATATTCTTAAATATATCATAGGAGTTAAGAATAGTTAAAATCTTATTGCTCAATATTTTGCAATTTTTTTATTTTTTAAAGTTTTGAATAAATTAACTGACATTTGAACAAATTTATTGTAAAATTGAGTTTAAGTTTGACTTGTATTAATCATAGAGTTTCCCATACTTAACTATTCTTGAATTTGGACATAATATTAATAGACTATATTACAGAAATTAAAATTAACAACATAAGATTGAAATGAAAGTGTTATAGGTCATAAAACCTTAAATAGGAGCTTGTTTTAAATAACAGCGGTACAGCCAGAGTTTTATTTTTAAAATACATATCCTAATATTTTTATGTAACCTTTTTTTGCACATATTTAAAATCTATAACTTTATGTTTTAATAGGTATTTAATAAAATTATTACTACAGCTAATAAATGTATCCACTTTCTCACAGTTACTATTTTTTGTTTTTGTAGTAGGATCACCTGAAATCTACTTTCTTAGCAAATTTTCAGTATACAATACAATGCAACTAGTGATAATCATCATGTATTAATATATTAGATTTCTAGATTTATTCATCCTTTATAACTACAATTTTGTACCTTTTGATCTTTCTGGTCTTATGTTGAAATGTATGTTTAATCTATTTTTGTGTACGGTGTGAGATCAAGTTTCACTTTTATTCTTGTGTATGTGGATATCTAGTTTTCCCAGAACTATTTATTGAAAAAGCTATAAATGGTGCTCTTTTAAAAAATTAGTTGATCACATACGCACAGGTTTACTTTTGGGCTCACATCCTGTTCCATTTGTCTATGTGTCTGTTTTTTGTGCCAGTACATAATGTTTTGATGAACACAGCTTTGTAATATAATTTGAAATTAGAAAGTGTGATGCCTCCAACTTCATTCTTCAAAATATTTTGTAGTTTTGTATAAATTTTAGGCTTTTTATTTTATTTAGTTCTGAGAAAAATGCTATTGGAATTTGAATAGGTATTACACTGAATATGTATATCACTCTGAGGGGTATGGATATTTTAAAAATATTATTTTCTTCAATTTAGAAATAAGTGATATCTTTCCTTTTTTTGTCTCTTCAGTTTCTTTCATGAATGTTTCATAGCTTTTAGTATTTAGATCTTTCATCTCTTTGATTAAATTTATTCCTAAGTATTTTATTCTATTTGATGTTATGATAAATGAGGTTTTCTTTATATATATATATATATTTAAATAGACTATTATTTGTGTAAAGAAATGTAATTTATTTTTTCCTATTGATTGCTTTTCATCTTACAGTGTTATTGAATTCATTTACCTGTTCTGTATTAGACCATTCTTGCTTTGCCGGAATGAAATACCTGAGACTGGGTAATTTATAAAGAAAATAGGTTAATTGGCTCATGCTTCTGCAGACAGTGCAGAAAGCATGATGCAGACATCTGCTAAGCTTCTGGTGAGGCCTCAGGGAACTTAAAATCATGACAGAAGGCAAATAAAGAGCAGGCATGCCTCATGGCCAGATCCGGAGCAAGAAAGCAGGCAGTGGGGGGAGGTGCTACTTGCTTTTAAATGACCGTATCTCAGAATTTACTCACTGTATCAGGGACAGTGCCGAGAGGTTTGGTGCTAAACCATTCATGAAAAATCCGCTTCCATGATTTAATCACTTCCCAACAAGCTCTACCTTTAACATTAGGGATTATATTTTAACATGAGATTTGGGTGACAATACACATCCAAATTATATTAAGTTTTAATCATTTTCCCCTTTTTTGGAGTCTTCAGAGTTTTCTACATATATGATCATCTTCAACAGGGATAGTTTTACGTTTTCCTTTCTGATTTGAATGCCTTATGTTTCATTTTTTTGTCTAATTGCTCTTGCTAGTACTATGTTTAATAGAAATGCATGAATGAGTATACTTCCCTTGTATCTGATCTTATAGAAAAATGTTTCATTTTTTCCCTATTGACTTTATTAATTTATTATTAGAAAATTATAAGCATTGAGTTATTCAATAATCATTAAAAAACAGAAATAACATATTTTAACAAAAATGGATTTAATACAGAAAATTACATGAAAGAGTAATTTTTGGCTGAAAAAAAAATTAGAGAATGCCAATATAATGTCAATCCCCCACTCATGAAGCCAGCTGTTTCCAGCACCAAAGCATGCAATATAAAGTTCTGGAAAAACCTCAGAACTGCTGTATATTCAAATATCTACCCACACTGCTAGAGCAGAATAATGGATTCCCTTATCCTATGTCTTCAAAATCTCACTTAAGTGTCCTGCAATAAAGGAAAGAACCTAGACCTTTCCTGTATTGCAGGACACTTGAGACCTGAAGGTGATGCTTAAAATCAATGAATAATATCTAGAACTCATATCAATAAGCCATACAGAAATATTTGGTCAAGGAGTAATAATTACCATAAAATACATATGTTTTAAATTTTATTTTTACTGAGCTCTTGTTAGAAGAAACGTAAGTATTAGCCAACAAGGTATTTCAATGTGCTCCAGTTACATGGCAATATTCTTTTTCAATATTTAAATACATATAACTTGAACCCTAATCCAAATGTGAATTGGGAAAGCAAATAATACTTTTAACAGACATCTTACATATGTAGAAAAGTCTTATGTTTATACTGATCTTCTTTTGTTTTTACTATCTAATTTTCTTGAATTGTAAATCATTCTTAGGTCTTGACTCAATTTACTAGTTTCTCTTTTTCATTCTCTGTTAACTCAAATTTAAAATTGTGAAAGAAAAATTACACCAGTGGAGTTAAATGGGCAAAGTATACTCTATTCAAGATGTTTGCAATGGGATCAAGATTAGTGAAATAAAAGAGATTAAACTCAATTCCTCTGAAACAAAAAAGGCAAGAAGTGAGCTAGTGGAAAAGTACTGAAGGACATTAGAGGAGAGTTTGGTCAATGTGATCAGGCTATCTGTGTTTGCTAGTTGGTGCTTATCGAAGTAAACTCCTACCCTTCCATGGAGTTGGGGAGATAGAATGCTATCTTTATTGCTGATTAAATTTTAAAGAGATGGCTCCCTAGTTCTTGAGAAAGACACTCCTAGATGGAAAACTGGCAAGAGGTTAGGAGAAAATTTACATCTCAAGGAGGGCAAAGGAAGAATTTACAGTTGCAAGTTTTCTGAAATAAATACTCTAAGAAAAGAGAAGTCATGGGCCTAGAAACCTGATGAATATTTAATCAAATTGAGGGAGTCCTTAAAATGGTTGGTCAGAACAAGCCACTTCTAAGAGGGAGGTACCTAGGGTGTAGAATTTAAGAAGCCCTAGGTGCCTCACCCTATTGTTGGTCCTGAACTCTTTATAGGCTATTACCCGTGACGGATTTTACAAACGTTCCAGAGTGTCAAGGAGTGGTGGAAGTCTGGAATTGTATTACATCCCTGTTTCTAAAACATCCTCCTCAGCCCTCAAGGTGGTGTGAATCACCTCCTAGCTACAAACTGCATAGTGTCATCATTGGTTCATGGAACAACCCTGCCATGGACTGAATTATATTCCCCTGAAATTTATGTGTTGAAGCCTTAACCCGCAATGTGACTGTATTTGGAGATAGGGTTTTTTAGGAATTAATTAAGGCTAAATGAGTTAATAAGGGTAGGCCCCTAATATTACAGGATTTGCATCGTTACAGCAAGAAAAAGAGAGACTAGAGCTCTGTCTCCCTCTCTAGGTAGGTGAGCACAGAGGAAAGTCATTGTGAGTACAGAGCTAAGGCAGTCATCGATAAGCCAGAAAGACAGCCCTCACCAGAAACCAAATTTTTTGGCACCTTGATCGTGGACTTTTAGCCTCCAGAACTGTGAGAAAATAAATAAATCTGTTGTTTGACCCTAGTCTGTAGCAACTTGTTATGGCAGCAGATGATACAGCCTCTCTCTTATTTTTTGTGTTTATTTCAAGTTTCAGTACTCTTCATATCTTTTTGTCTCCATAAACCACTTCCTGTTTTCTCATCCTCTAAGTAATCATTTTGAAGTGTTTTTTATTTCACTGAAAACTTGTAACATATAATTTTTTTGCATGTATATGTAGTTTACATACACTGCATTATTTTATATCTATTATGCATCTCACTTCTTTTTTCACTAGGCATCTGTTTTTATGAACTATCCATGTGGCTGTGTATAAATTTAATCCCTTGCTTCTACTTGCTGCATAATATTCCATAGTCTGCTTTCAATATGCTTAATCTACTCATCTCTCAGAGGTGACTTGAAGTCTGTCTCTAGACAATGCTACATAAGTGCATTTCCGACTTTTACATTATTTCTATCTTTCCTCGTGTATTTTGGCTCCTTTATCACCTGAGACCCTTTTTTCATTTCCTAGTCATATCTTCTCTTACATCCTCTTATTCTCAGAGTCTCTTGAATAGACTTTATGAAAATAAAGAAATACTACTCCTAGATAAATTCAGCCTTATTATGTTATAGGGCCTACAAAATCATCCACATTATGTCTTGTGGCTTTGCCTTTAATACCAAAACAATCAATTAATGCAGAAATTAGGCTTCTTCCAAAAACAGATTCAAGTAATTTTGGTTCAAAATTTCATTTTTACTTTTTTTGTATTTAAATAACAAAATTTAAAATAGGAATATTTGATGAAATTTAAATTTAGCTGACACAAGTATTTACAAGCAACATATAGCCAGATTAAGAATACAGTACATTTTTTACCTTTCATCTATTACCCTCTTCCACCCCTTAATGGCTCCCTCCATGAAATATATAGTTTGAGCCAAATCCCACTATGGAGTAACACAGGCAATTTGGAATCCTGTTTTATGTTTCAGTCAAATAAGGCAGGATCATTTTAAGTGGGCATTGCAAATTTCAAGCTTCACCTTCAATTAAAAGAACACAAGGAAAGGCTCTTTTCTCCTAACAGTCCAAAGCATAGGACTACAGGCATTTGGATTTCCTCCTGTACATCACTTGCCATTGCACATTATCTCTCAGCAACAGCTGGTGACACACAGACACTGTGCCTCTAGGAAACTCTCTTTTCCCCCTTCCATCTGTTTCAGTCCATTTACTTCAGAAATAAAACACTGCTTTAGCTAGTCTGCTTACAACATCTTATCCACAATGTAATTTAAATCCTTTCAGTTGGAGGAAGTAGGTTTTACATTTTGAGGCTTGTTTTATTAAAAAAAAAAAAAAAAAAGCTGAAGTTAGAGGTCTTTACAACCAGATTATCATATGCAGAAATTTTTATAGGTAGGACAGGAAAATACAGCATGCTCATGTTATCAAAAGTATATAAAGCTAATATGAAAATATGTTTGAAAATTAAACATCCTGATTGTATTTCTGAGGTTGAATTTAAACCTAAGTGACTGTTATTTATTTTCACGGCAGAACAGGAAGGATTTGCAATGTTATAAGGGCCACTATGTCAATATCTCTGAGCTCTACTGCTCTTGATTGGGAAGCAGCAACAAATATCAAAGAAAGTCGAAGCAACCACACCTTCTGCTTCTTCACACCCTCACACCTGCTTTGAATGCCTAGACCATGACTACAGTAAGGTTTTTCCTTTTATTTTTCTCTTTTTAAATTTGTGCGTGACCTCTTTACCAATGTTTGAAAAATCACAAGCTCTGAAATCAAATGGCTGAAATCTGAACAAAGATACAATATTATATACGAATTGAGCAAGTTATTTAACATATCTAAGTCTCAGTTTGTTTACCTAGAAAATAAGCTATCTATTTCATAGAATAGTTATGAATATTAAATAATATGTTTCCTTTAAAATGTTTAATACAGTGTCTGTCCCACTGTAAGGGATCAAATGTAAGCTAACATAAATGTTGCAGAAATAATAATAATGAAAATAAAATAATATTATTTTCCTTGGATTATTGTGATTCTTCCTCATTTTCAAGAAAGGAGAATGTCATTAGTCTTTTGAATTAATCTCTTTGTTTTTGGTTTGAGGAGGTGAAAAAATATAAAATCTTACCCCTGATATTGACATTGTAAGAGTTACACCATTTCTTCCTAAATACATTGTTGTGACAAAGCTAAGTCTGTTCAGCAGAACATAAGATCAATATTTATATTGATGTTTTCTAATGTACTATTTTGTTTCTTTCTGATTTAGTAGAATTTTTTATTTTAAAATAGTTTTTTTTTATGTTCTGACTTTTTATGTGTATATTTCCAAAAGAACATTTTTCACCTTTGGATTGTAAAAGCAGAAATGCATGTTAACTTCATTCTTTTTTGTTTATTGTTTCTCTGTTTAGTGTTATAAGATATAATAAGATATTTTCCTTATAAAACAATAAAATATAAGTAATAAGCTAGGTTTTAAATTTTACTTATTAAATTCCAATTTGAATCAGCAGTAAGTGTGGGTTTACTCGTTGTTTCTCATAGACCATTATGCAAATTGTTATTCTGTTCCACTCTGAGACGTCTACTTTAGATCACCATGTGGAAATGTATTGTAGATCTAAAAATTAATTGTCCAAAGGGAACTGTTGATTTTATTTCTCCTCACAGAAGCCCCGAATTTGTTCATCCTTAACTCTCACACATCAATAGTGGCATCATCACTCAGCCAATTGCTTAAGCAAAACACATGCTTTATCTTTCCATTTTCTTTACACTTCACATCTGATCTCTCAGTAAGTCTTGTAGGTAGTATATTTAAAATGTATCACAATTTAAATTACTTGTCACTGTCTCCATCTCAATAAACAACCATCACCTTTTAAATGGTCTACTGTGATGACTCTGTATTTGTCAGTTGGGCTGGTTTGTTGTTTTTGACAGGAAGTACGTTAATTTTTATTATCTAAAAAATATGGAATACTTAGCCTATTATAATTCTCAGGTTACTCATGCAATACAGAAGTATACTGAAAAATTGAAAGCCCCTTCTTTTTACCCTTGCCACTCTTCCCTTTCTCTCTTCAGAAGTGACCATAGTTAACTGGTTAAAATGTTATTTTAACCAGTTCTATGCAATTATATGTGTAGTTCTTAAGTGGGGAGTATTTTTCCCGCAGGGGACATTTTATAATATCTGAAGGCATTTTTGGTTGTTATTACCACATGAAGTTGCTACTGACATCTAGCAGGAAGGGGTCAGGAACACTGCTGAACTTCTACGATGCACAGGCCACTCTCACAACAGATAATTATTTGGACCAAAATATGATTAGTACTGTATTTGAAAAACCTTGTTTGAGTGTGTGTGTTGGGGCAGGGGTCAGGTGGTGATGTGGCTTTTTCTTTAAACAATCTACTGTTTTAATATGATCACAGAGGTGTCAATTATTCAATTTTAAAATACTTTTATCACTCAAACAAAAAACCCCACATCCATCAGCCATACCCAATTTGCCGTAATCCTTTCAATGCTAGGCAACCATAATCTACCTTACGTCTCTATAGATCTGTTTTGAACATATCATATTAATGAAGTTATGCAATATGTGGTATATTGTGATTTACTTCTTCCACTTGGCATAATGTTTTCAAGGTTCATCAACATTTAGTATGCATCTTTACCTAATTTCTTTTAATTGCCAAACAATATTGCATTACATTGATATCCTGCATTTTATTAATATTCATCTGTCAGTTGATGGAAATTTGGGTTGTTTCTATTTTTTGGCTATTACTAATCGAACTTCTATGGATATTTGTGTACAAGATTTTACATGAATATGTGTTTTCATTTTTCTTAGCATAAGCCTAAGAGTGCAGTTGCTGAGTCTTATGGAAACTGTATATTTCACATTTTGAGGAACTACTGGACTGTTTCCCAAAGTAGCTGCACCATCCTCACAGCAATGTATGAGTTCCATTTCCTTCACATCCTTGTCAACACTTATTACTTGATTACTATGATATTCTGATTATAGCCATCAAAATACATGAAAAGTGATATATCATTGTGATTTTGATTTTCATTTCTCTAATAACTAATGGCTTTTTACCATCTTTTTATATGTTGGTCATTTGCATATCCTCTTTGGAGAAGTGTCTACTTAGATTCTTTGTCATTTTTTTACTTGGGTTGTCTTTTTATTATTAAGCTGAAGAATGCTTTGTATTACATATATGAGTTCTTTATCCAGTATATGATTTATAAGTATCTTCTTCCATTCTATATGATTTTTTTTCACTTTATTAATATTAATTTTTAAAGCAAAAGAGTTTTGATTATGGTACAGTTCAAGTTTTACATTTTATTTTTTGTGACCTACCTGAAGTTCATGAAGATTTACTCCCATATTTTCCTCCAGGAATTTTATAGTTTTATTTTTAATATTTAGGTTCATGTTCTATTTTAAGTTAGTTTCTGTGTATGATATGAGGAAAATATCCAACTTTTTTCAGTTAACCTTTTAAATTGATGAATATGTGTATTTCTATGGTATACAATGTGATGTTTCGGAATATGTATAAGTTGTGGAATAATTAAATCAAACTGATTAACATATCCCTCATTTCAAATACTTTTTTTTTTAGTGAGTCCATTTAAAATCTATTTTCTTAGCAATTTCCAAGTAAAGAACACATCGTTAACTATAGGCACCATGCTGTACAATAGATCTCCAGATTTCTTTTTCATGTGGGTATCTAATGTCCAAGTGATGCAGGCAAAACCCCAAATTGGGGTTCAGCTGCGAGTGTTTTAGGCTTCATGCAAGAAAGAATTCAGGAGTGAGCCAATAGAGTAAACTGAAAGCAAAACAACTTTATTAGAGCAACAGAGCACAGGAAAATGGCTTCTCCATAGAGCAGGGCTTTGCCACAGGCAGAGTAGCACTCATGGATTGCTGGCTAGCTATATTTATAGTGACTTTTGATTATATGCTAAATAAGGGGCAGCTTATTCACAAATATCTAGAACAAGGATGGGGAGTTCCAAGAACTGAGGGCTCCTCCCCTTTTAAACCATATATTGTAACTTCTGAACATTGCTATGGCACTTGTAAACTGTCATGGTGCTGGTGGGAGTGTATTTTAGCTTACTAATGAATTATAATTATTATATAATGTGCAGTAAAAGCAACTAGAAGGTTGCCTTTATTTCCATCTTAGTTTTAGCTGGACTGGGCTAGTTTCTTTACTGCTTCCTGTTTTGACCAGATCCCGTTTTGATCAGTGGGGTTGTGATCAGTGCTCAGAAAAGTTCTAATTAAGAAATTTGCCAGAGAAATTTTAAGATATTTAAATTTTAAAAAAGAAGATCCTGGACCTACTTAACACAATGAATGAAACCAAAAAGTGCAATAGAGAACATCAATAGCAGAACTAATCAAACAGAGGAAAGAATCAGTAAACTTGAAGACAGACTATTTGAAAATGCACAGAGGAGGAAAAAAGAAAAAAGAATGAAAAAGAGTGCATCAAGCTATGGATCCTATGGAGTAACATCAACACAGCAAATATCCAAGTTATTGGAGTTAAAGAGAGAACTAAGAAAGACAAAGTGTAAGTAAGCTAACTCAAAAAAATAATATCATAAAACCTTTGGAAACCTGGAGAAAGATATAAATATCTATGTACATGAAGGTTAACATTCACCAATCAAATTCAACCCAAATAAGAATACTTCAAGAAATTATAACCAAACTCTCAAATATCCAAGACAAAGAGAGGATTCTGAAAGCAACAAGAGAAAAGAAATAATATATAAGACAGATCCAATATACCTGGTAGCAGACTTTTCAGGAGAAACCTCACAGGCAAAAAGAAAGTACAACAATATAATCAGAGTACTGAAGAAAAAATTATATCAAGAATACTGTACCAAGCAAAGTTATTTTTCAGAAATGAAAGACAAAGACTTTCCCAAAAATACAAAAGCTAAGGGAATTTACTGCTGCCAGAACTTTTGTACAAGAAATGCTAATAGAAGTTATTCAGATTGAAAGAAAAGGTTGTTAATATAATTGTTACTCTAATATCCCAATTGTGGTACTTAAACCACTTTTATCTTCAAGAAGACTGAAAAACAAAACTATTAAAAAAACTATAATGACTCTTTAAAAAATAAGCAATAAAAATGTAAATGGTGATGTAAAAATTCAAAATATTTGTGGAGAAGAGAGTTTGTTTGTACAGAGGGTTGTTTGTTTTATTTTTTGTATGATCACAGCAAATTGGTATCAATTTCAAATACTTGTTATAATTATAGAAAATTTTTGGCAAGCCTTTTTGGTTACCACGACAAAGCAAAAATCTGTAATAGGTACACTAATAATAAAAAGGAATTAATTAATGCATACTCCCAGAGAAAATTACCTAACCACAGGCAATGACAATAGAACAAAAGAGGTTAAGAGAGGGGTTACAAAACAACCCACAAAACAATCAACAAATAAAAGTAGTGAGGCCTTAACTATCATTTACAACATTGAACATAAATTGACTAAATTATCCAATTAAAAGTGGCTGAGGCTCGGTGTGGGGACGCACACTTGTAATCTCAGCACTTTGGGAAGCCGAAGCAGGTGATCATGAGGTTAGGAGCTCCAGACTAGCCTGGCCAATATGGTGAAACCCTGTCTCTACTAAAAATACAAAAATTAGCCAGGTGTGGTGGCTTGTGTCTGTAGTCCCAACTACCTGGGAGGATGAGGCAGAAGAATTGCTTGAACCTGGGAGGCAAAGGTTGCCAAGATGGTGCCACTGCACTCCAGCCTGGGTGACAGAGTGAGACTCAGTCTCAAAAAAAAAAAAAAAAAAAAAAAAAA
>NW_022436945.1:32599520-32756208 GCF_009761245.1 Sapajus apella
AAAAAAAAAAAAAAAAAAGTGGTTGAATGGATTAGAAAACAAGACCCATATATATGCTGCCTAAAAGAAACTCACTTCACATACAAAGGCACAAAGACAGAAAATATGGGGATGGAAAAAATATTTCATATAAATTAAAACCATAAGGGAGCTAGAGTAGCTGCACTTGTATCAGATAAGACAGATTTTGAGTCAAAAACTGCAAAATGAGCCAAACAATGTTATTACATCATAATAAGTGGGTCAATTCAGCAAGATATAACAATACTAAATATATAGGCACCCCAAACTGGATCACCCAAGTATATATAGCAAATATTAGATCTATTGAAAGGGATAATCTACAATACAATAATGGTTAGGGATTTCAACACTCCATTTCTGGCAATGAACAGATCATCCAGTCAGAAAATCAACAAAGAAGCATGAAAGCTAAACTATACTGTAGAAAAAATGGAACTGATATTTATAGAACATTTCATCCAACGCTGTAAAATACATATTCTCACTAGCACATAAAACATTTTCAGGATAGACCATATGTTAGGATCTAAAAACAACCTCAACAAATTCAGAAAAGTAAAAATTATACCATGCGTATCTTGTGACCAAATGAGATGAAACTAGAAATCAATAACACAAGGAATTTTGGATACTTTACCAATACATGGAAATTAAATACATATTCCTGAATGATTAATGTTCAATGAAGAAATTAATAAGGAAATTTTAAAAATTAAACAAATGTAAATGGAAAGAAAACATAGCAGAACCTATGGGGTACAGCAAAAGAGGTTCTATTAGTACATTCTTACGCTGCTATGAAAAAATACCTTAAGACTGGGTAATTTATAAAGGAAACAGGTGTAATTGACTCACAATTCCACATGGTTGGGGAGGCTTCAGGCAACTTAGAATCATGGTGGAAAGGGAAGCAAACATGTACTTCTTTACATGGTGGCAGGAAGAAAAATGAGAGTCCAGCGAAGGGGAAACCCTTTATAAAACCATCAGATTTCATGAAAACTAACTCAGTATCACAAGAACAGGATGGGGGAAACCACCCCAATGATACAACTATCCCTACCTGGCCCCTCCCAGGACACATGGGGATTATCAGATCTAAAATTCAAGATGAATTTTACTTGGTAGGGACACACCAAACCAAACCATTCCATCCCTGGCCCCTCCTAAATGAATTTTTTAAAAGTCTATATGGGTGGGTGAGGGAGAGGATGAGATTATTTTTTTTTCGACTATAATCTGTTTTAATACCTTAGGAAAGTTATTTGATGAGAGATGTACGTGGTTAAATATTCCAATCTGGAGTTCAAAGGGATAATGTAGGGTGAATATATTTCCAGTGGTCAATATATAGGTCACACTTAAACATAAGGAGGACATAATCAATCACTCACAAAGAACGAGACTAGGACTAAAAATGAAACTTTGGGAAATAAGGATGCCGAGAAAAAAGAAAAAAAGTAGCCCTAGACAGAGGAGAAACAAACAAATAGACAAACAAACAAAAAGAAGTGCACGGTATACTGGCAGCCAAAGAATTTCATTTTGAAACCTATAAATTAGATGAAAGAGTAAAATGCTATAGAATAAAAGTTAAATAAGATAACAGATTTCTTTTTTTCATTGAATCCATCAGTAAAATGTAATTTTAGTGACATTAGAAACCATAATGCAATGTGTTGAGATAATTTGATATTCAGAAGTGAATTCCAGGAGAATTGAAAACCTATACAAGAAGCTTGATTTGAAGGAAGAAAAATGCAATAAGGATAAAATATAAAGACAAGATAAGTAAAGTCAAGAAAAGAAAGGCAAGTAAAAGATGATGGGAAATAATTAGAAAGAAAGAAAAAAGAATGGAATCCAGTCATTTGCAACCACATATATGAAACTGGAGATCACCATGTTAAAAGAAATGTCAGGCACAGAAAGACAAACATCACATGTTCTCACTTATTTGTGGAATCTCAAAACCAAATCAATTGAACTCATGGACATAGAGAGTTCTATATGTCCATGGTAGGATGATTACCAGAGGCTAAGAAAAGTAGTGGAGGGTTGGGTAAAAAGTGGAAATCTTTGTTTTTTCATTAGTTATTTATTTATTATACTTTAAGTTCTGGGTACATGTGCAGATCATGCAGGTTTATTACATAGGTATACAGATGCCATGGCAGTGGTTTGCTGCATGCATCACCTCACCATCTACATTAGATATTTATCCTAATGCTATCCCTCCCCAAACACCCCACCTCCTGTTATTCATACCCCTAGTCCTTCACCCCCCAACAGGTCCCAGTGTGTGATGATCCCCACCCTGTGTTTGTGTATTCTCATTGTTCAAAACCCACTTATGAGTGACAATATGTGGTGTTTGCTTTTCTGTTCTTGTGTCAGTTTGCTGAGAATGATGGTTTCCAGTTTCATCCATGTCCCTGCAAAGGACATGAACTCATCTTTTTTTTATGACTGCATAGTATTCCATGGTGTATATGTGCCACATTTTGTTTATCCGGTCTATCATTGATGGGCATTTGGGTTGATTCCAAGTCTTTGCTATTGTGGATAGTGCCACAGCAGACATATGTGTTCATGTGTCTTTATAACAGAATGTTTTATAATCCTTTGGGTATATAGCCAGTAATGAGATTGCTGGGTCAAATGGTATTTCTCTTTCTAGATCCTTGAGGAAACGCCACACTGTCTTCCACAATGGTTGAATTAATTTACACTCCCACCAATAGTGTAAAAGCATTCCTATTATTTCTCCACATCCTCTCCAGCATCTGTTGTCTCCGATTTTTTAATGATCACCATTCTAACTGGCATGAGATGGTATTTAAATATGGTTTTGATTTGCATTTCTCTAATGACCATTGATAATGAGCTTTTTTTCATATGTTTGTTGGATGCATAAATGTCCTCTTTTGAAAAGTGTCTGTTCACATCCTTTGCCCACTTTTTGCTGGGGTTGTTTGTTTTCTTCTTTTAAATTTGTTTAATTTCTCCATAGATATTTGACATGATCCCTTTGTCTGACGGGTAGATTGCAAAATTTTTTTTCCAATTCTGTTGATTGTCGGTTCACTCTAAGGATAGTTTCTTTTGCTGTGCAGAAGCTTTTAAGTTTAATTAGATCCCATTTATCTATTTTGGCTTTTGTTGCCATTGCTTTTGGTGTTTTAGTCATGAAGTCCTTGCCCATGCCTATGTCCTGGATGTATTGCCTAGATTTTCTTCTAGAGTTTTTATTGTGTTAGGCCTCATGCTTAAATCTTTAATCCATCTAGAGTTAATTTTTGTATAAGGTATAAGGAAGGGATCCAGTTTCAGCTTTCTGCATATGGCTAGCCAGTATTTCCAACACCAAAAATTGCAGGAATTCCTATACACCAATAACAGACAGAGAGTCAAATCATGAGTGAAATCCTATTCACAATTGCCATAAAGAAAATAAAATACCTAGGAATACAACTAACAAGGGATGTGAAAGACCTCTTCGAACTACAAACCACTGCTCAAGGAAATAAGAGAGGACAGAAACAACTGGAAAAACATTCCGTGCTCATGGTTAGGAAGGATCAATACCGTGAAAATGGCCATACTGCCTAAAGTAATTTACAGATTCATTGCTATCTCCATCAAGCTACCAATGCCTTTCTTCACAGAATTGGGAAAAAAAAAACACCTTAAACTTCACATGGAATGAGAAAAGAGCCCACATAGCCAAGACAATCCTAAGCAAAATAAATAAATAAATAAATAAATAATAATAATAATAATAATAAAAGCTAGAGGCATCATGCTACCTGACTTCATACTATATTACAAGGCTACTATAATCAAAACAGCATGGTACTGGCACCAAAACAGACATATAGACCAATGGAACAGAACAGAGGCCTCAGAAAGAACGCCACAGAACTACAATCATCTGACCTTTGACAAACCTGACAAAAGCAATGGGGAAAGGATTCCCTATTTAATAAATGGTGCTGGGAATCCTTAATGGTTATAAAAAATTAGAAAGAATGAATAAGACTATTTGATGAGAGCACAATAGAGTGACTATAGTTAATAATAACTCAATTGTAATGTAATTGGATTATTTGTAACTCAAAGAATAGATGCTTGATGCGATGGATACCCCATTTTCTATGATATGCTTATTTCATGTTGCATAAATGTATCAAAATATCTCATGTACCCCATAAATATATACACCTACTATGTACCCATAAAAATGTTAAAAAATTTTTTAAAAATTAAAAAAGAATAAGGTAGAAATTTTATGAGATAATGACATTATGGTATTACTACTATTAATAATACTTACTGAAAGAGTTAACTTAATAAAGGATTAGATTACATTTTTCAACAGCAACGGGGATCAGAATAGTAAACTTAGGTCAGTGGCAGGCAAGAAGTGGAGGGAATGCATGCCCTCTATTTTCTCTGTGAGGTAAGAATATAGAGAGTGAAGGGGTGCTGGAGTTTGGGCCCCCAGGCATCTCTAAAGACGTGAGCCAGCCATTGTGCAAAATATGAAAGTAAACAGATGGAACACTTGTAAAATCCTCCCTCATCAGTAATAAGGTTTTAGTAAAAGTTTCTAACAATACCTATGTGATGATCCTTATGAGCATTGTGTGATTTCCCCAAGATGTGCTCAGTAGCTCATCTGTAGAAGACAAGAGAATGTGTTGTACTGGTGAGTTTTCCAGATGAATACAAAGAAGGAAAAGAAAGCAACCGAAAACACTCTCTTGTAGTTAAGTGTCTTTTTCCTAAGTTATGTACAATTTAAAACGGATAATCCAAATGGTTTATTTGCAACCTGATATGAGATACTAATGCATAATTTCTACAGAGAAGGCATCAGACAGGAATCTTTGGAAAAGAATAGGAGTGATCTGGGCCCTTTAAGGCAGATCCTGGTAACTGGTAGATGATCAAAGGCAGAGTACCCTGGTGGTGGATCAGCTGTGCCTTCAGCCCAGGTGTCCCAGGTCTTGAGTTGATTTGGGGCAGAATGCAGACCTATCTAAGCCCTTAAACAAAATACCATGAAAGGAAAGCAAAAGAAGAGTAGTTAGTTTATTTAGAGCAATTATTAAGAACATATATACCAAGGCCAAGTGAAGATGAGAAAAATGAAGTTTCCTATAGCCACTTCAGCAGGAATAGGAGAAAGCATCATTGTATCCTCCTGGCCTGTTTCGGAGGCACAGAACTCTTTTTATCTGTGCTGTCAATTGTTCTGCCAATGGGATTTGGGAAAACTTTGTTTTTGTTTTCTTTCTCCTCCAGCATACAGAACATTGTTATTTTTCACCTTAACTTTTAACTAGTACCAATATGGTTATAATTTCTAAAAATTCCAATCTTAATACCTTTGGGACCCAGTCTTAAATTTACTCTACCTGAGAATCATATGTATAACTTCACTCTTGTCACCTAAGCTGGAGTGCAGTGGCGTGATCTCAGCTCACTGCAACCTCTGCCTCGCAGGTTCAAGCGACTCTCCTGCCTCAGCCTCCCAAGCAGCTATAATTACAGGCAACTGCCACCACACCCGGCTAATTTTTGTACTTTTTAGTAAAGACGGGATTTCACCAGGTTGGTCAGGCTGGTCTGGAACTCCTGACCTCAGGTGATCTGCCCACCTCGGCCTCCCAAAGTCCTGGGATTATAGGCATGAGCCACAGTGCCCAGCCACCATTACTATTTCTACAGCCTCTCTTGCCACTGCAAAGGGAGGCATTCATCATTGCCCAGGGCCTCCATTCTTTCCTCCATTCCTTCTATCCCTAAGTGGAAAACAGATTATTCTAAGCGGCTAGCTCGCAATGCCTCGTAGAAGAAATTTGAAATTCTTTAGCATGGTCCTTCACCATTCACTCCCTGAGAACTTTTCAAGATTTTTCTACCAGATTGTGGAAAAAAACATTAACTGGTTTTGCCTAAAGTGAGAACAAAACAGATGCAAAGAACAAAACAGGCAAAATTTCTTGTATTCATAGAGTTTACATTCTAATGGCAGAGAGAAGAAAGGTATTAAATAGTAATAATAGGCTGGGAGTGGTGGCTCATGCCTGTAATCCCAGCACTTTGAAAAGCTGAGGCTGGTGGATCACCTGAAGTCAGGAGTTTGAGACCAGCCTAGCCAATATGGTGGAAACCCATGTCTATTAAAATAACAAAAGAAGTTAGCTGGGCATGGTAGCACATGCCTGTAATCCCACTACTAGTGAGACTGAGGCAGAGAATCATTTGAACCCAGGAGGTGAAGGTTGGAGTGAGCTGAGTTCATACCCCTGCACTTTAGCCTGGGTGACAGAGTGAGACCCTGCCTCAAAAACAAAAAACAAAAAAAACATAAATAATAATAATATCAATAATTGCTATGCAGAACAGTGTGCAAACTTTGAGAACCTGAGTCTGAGGTACTGAAGAGACTGCAGTTTTAGTAATGTGGTCAGTCATGGTATCAGCAATTATTTTATAAGAATTGGAAGTACACGTAAATTGAAACTCACACTTTCCCTTATCTTCCACTATTTTTTCACAGTACCACTCACCTTCCTCTCTCTCTCTCTCTCTATATATATATATATAATATGTGTTAAATATTTATTATGATTCTCTCCCTCCAACTAAATGAGAAGCTTCACAAAATATGTATATATGTCTTACTCATTGATTCAGTTCTGGGAAAAATGCCCAGCACTTAGTAGTGTCTGAGTGGATATTTGATGACTGTATACATCTCATTAAATGGAACTTCAGCCACAGTTGAAATCTTTCTAGGCAATACTTAGATTACATATTGTGACATAAAAGCTTGCCATATAATCTGTTGTGAAAAAAATTAAAACACATTTTTAGCTCCATATATCGGGGTTTCCAAGTTAACACCAATGTGGAGAGCCTAAAGCAACAGCAGCTCGCACAACATATGCATCTTTGCTCCCTGCCAGTTCAGAAGAATAGAAACACTGCAGAAGCAGAAATGAGAGCAACAAAGGTTATACAAATATCCTGGCAGCAAAATTTTCTTTAGTTTATAATGAACACTGACTCATGGCTATCATTCCAAATATCAGAGGTCTAAACATTTAATTTTCTAAAGTGATTCTAATTTGCTCACATGTTAATACAATTCAAGTATCTGAGTTCTGTTTGTCTTCACAGGCATATTTCTGAAATACTGTTTCCTCTTTTAGTGATATTTAAGCTATTGGTTGCTCATTACATGCTGGATATATTTCATATTTAATCTTCATGAGATTCCTGCAAGGTACATATTCTTGCTTCTATTTTGTAAAACAAAGAGGAGAAAGGAAAGGATAAATACCTTGCCTCTAATTACAAAGTAAATGGTATAGTGGGGCTTTGAAGCTGCATCTGCCAACATTTGAAACTCATGCTATTTGTCATTATTTTATATATTCACTATGAAATTGCAAAAGAAAGAGAGGCATATGAAAATTATTTATTATATAGGATTGCTTTCTACTTAGTTTTTTTGTTTTGTTTTGTTTTTGTTTTTGTTTTTGTTTTAATACAGAAAGTAATCATGAAGTCCTTGCCTATGCCTATGTCCTGACTGGTATTGCCTAGGTTTTTTCTGGGTTTTTATGGTGTTAGGTCTTATGCTTAAATCTTTAATAAATCTGGAGTTAATTTTTGTATAAGGTGTAAGGAAGGGGTCCAGTTTCAGCTTTCTGCACATGGCTAGCCAGTTTTCCCAACACCATTTATTAAACAGGGTATCCTTTCCCCATTGCTTGTTTTTGTCAGATTTGTCAAAGATCAGATGGTTGTAGATGTGTGG
Organism: Sapajus apella; assembly: GCF_009761245.1. Classification (NCBI taxonomy): domain Eukaryota; kingdom Metazoa; phylum Chordata; class Mammalia; order Primates; family Cebidae; genus Sapajus; species Sapajus apella. Next base: position 32,607,382 of record NW_022436945.1, read on the forward strand.
CATTACTTCCATGGCCTCTGTTCTGTTCCATTTGTCTATATCTCTGTTTTGGTACCAGTACCATGCTGTTTTGATTACTGTAGCCTTGCAGTATAGTTTGAAGTCAGGTAGCATGATGCCTCCAGCTTTGTTCTTTTTGCTTAGGATTGTCTTGGCTATGCCAGCTCTTTTTTGTTCCAAATGAAGTTTAAAGTGGTTTTTCCCAGTTCTGTGAAAAATGTTGATGGTAATTAGGGAATGTGTTCTCTTTCCAGGTCCACGAGGGGGCGTAGTTTCAAGGGCAAGAAGTTCCCAGTGCCATGCCCCCCGTCCCATGCCTCTTCATCTGGGAGATTAAATGGTTTCTGTTTTAATTTTAATGGGTGTGGGAAAGGGTCAAAATTCAATCACTCCAGCAGAAGTTTAAGGAAACTCTTTGAACTGGCCAGGGAACTTAGAGAAGATGGGAATTCCTCCCAAGTGAAAAGTTCCTGTTTCCCTCATCTGGGTGGATTTTCCCCTCTAGGGTTCCCTTCCACATACTCTCTCTCTTGGAAGCTTTCTCTCTCCATCTCCTTTTTCTCTTTCTCTACCTAAATAAATCACTTTCTGCAAACAGTGTTTGGGGTACAGTATTTACTTTACGAGCACACCTGCCACGGTCCTCTCTCTCATTCTTAAGAAAGCAGGAGACCGAGAGCCTGGAACCCACTGGGAAGTGAGCTGAGTGCTGCCCTGAAACCCAAAACCCCAGCAGTAGCTTGATGGGGATAACACTGAGTCTATACATTACTTTGGGCAGTATGGCCATTTTCACAATATTGATTCTTCCTAACCATGAGCATGGAACGTTTTTCCATCTGTTTGTGTCCTCTCTTATTTCCTTGAGCAGTGGTTTGTAGTTCCCCTTGAAGAGGTCCTTCATATCCTTTGTTAGTTGTATTCGTAGGTATTTTATTCTCTTTGCGGCAATTGTGAATGAGAGTTTGCTCATGATTTGTCTCTCTGTTTGTCGGTTATTGGTGTATAGGAATACCTGTGATTTTTACACATTGATTTTGTATCCTGAGACTTTGCTGAGGTTGCTTATTGTCTTAAGGAGATTCTGGACTGAGATGATGGGTCCTAAATATACAATCATGTCATCTGCAAATAGAGACAATGTGACTTCCTCTTTTCCTAATTGAATACCTTTTATTTCTTTTTCTTTTTTGACTGCTCTGACTAAAACTTCCAATACTACATTAAATAGGAATGATCAGAGAGAGCACTCTTGCTAAAACACCAATAGCAATGGCAACAAAAGCTAAAATAGACAAATGGGATCTAACTAAACTTAAGAGTTTCTGCACAGCAAAAGAAACAATCATTAGACAGAACAGGCAACCAACAGAATGTGCAAAAAATTTTGCAAGCCAACCATCTGACAAAGGGCCAATGTCCAGAATCTACAAAGTACTAAAACAAATTTATAGGAAAATAACAAACAACCCCATCAAAAAGTGGGCAAAGGATATGAACAGACACTTTTCAAAAGAAGACATTTATGTGGCCAACAAACATGAAAAAATGCTCAACATCACTGGTCATAGAGAAATGCAAATCAAAACCACATTGAGATACCATTTCACACCAGTTATAGAATGGCGATCATTAAAAAATCTGGAGACAACAGATGCAGTGAGGATGTGGAGAAATAAGAACACTTTTACACTGTTGGTGGGAGTGTAAATTAGTTTAACCATTGTGGAAGATAGTGTGGCAATTCCTCAAGGACCTAGAAATAGAAATTCCATTTGACCCAGCAATACCATTACTGGGTATATACCCAAAGGGTTGTAAATCATTCTATTATGAAGACACATGAGCACATATGTTTATTGTGGCACTGCTTACAATAGCAAAGACCTGGAACTAACCCAAATGCCCATCAATGATAGACTGGATAAAGAAAATGTGGCACATATACACCATGGACTACTATACAGCCATAAAAAAGGATGAGTTTATGTCCTTTGCAGGGACATGGATGAGGCTGGAAACTATCATTCTCAGCAAACTGACACAAGAACAGAAAACCAAATACCGCATGTTCTCACTTACAGGTAGGTGTTGAACAATGAGGACACAGGGACAGAGGTAGGGGAACATCACACACTGTGGCCTGTCAGGGGGTGGGAGGCTAGGGGAGGGATAGTAACGGAGTGGAAATTGGGGAAGGGTAACATTGGGAAAAATACCTAATGCAGGTGATGGGGGTTGGAGGCAGCAAACCACCATGGTATGTGTATACCTATATAACAGTCCTTCAAGATCTGCACATGTACCCCAGAACTAAGTATGATATATATATATAAAGTAATTTGATCATGTTTAAAAGAGAGAAAAATTGGCTCCTTTCTTTAAATTGTATATTTTTCCAAAATTAAGAGCTATGTAAAATTTTTATATCAAATTGGGAGACACCATAAATTTAAATGTTAAAAATTCTATATTTTTTATTTCTTTTTAATTTATTTTCTTTTATAAGAAAAGAATGCATGCAACACTTATATTGTTTGTCCACTATGAGGACTGATATGCTCATAAATGTTTAACACTGTGATTCTCTGAGGGAAAATAAGCCTGGTTTGTAGCATTTGCCAATTTTCTTGGTGTAAATACTACCACCATGGCATATTTCATCCTATAAAGTGATGTCACTTAAGACAAAAATGGAAAGAGATGCACAGCAATATATAGTTATAAAGTATTTCCACAGTGCAGAAATAACCTCAGGAACCATTCACAACCTCAGGAACGGAGATGGCACAACGTAATACAATTATTTGGAAGTAATCAATTCTGAATGTTAATTATATTTGTTTGTAGAATTCATTCAATTTTAAATTTATACAATTTAATTTTTCAATAATGCCTCTCATCTTTCCTGAAAATTGAACCATCCAATTGTGTGAGCTGATGGGACCAGTTCACTGCTCCAAGTATTGTAATTGTTTGTAAATTCACCCAAGATCTTGGTTTTATAACAATTCAGTTCACATCTATTTACTGGATTACTGTGATGTGCTAAGCGCTAAGAGCTGTGTGGAACACTGCAACCATTAGGCTGAATGTAAATTCAGGAAAACCAGGAGATACAGAAGAGTAACTCAATTGTGTATTGCTGTGTAACTCAAATGTGTAATAGTATAATACACAATTACACATCTGTAACCCATTGTGTATTGTTAAAAGCACTACAGAGTTGTTTAAAATTCTAATTCTAAAATTATTGCTCTATTTTTTCAGTGACTTATTACCCAAATCCTAGTTTGGAAATAATAAAGAGCTGTCTAAATCAACCTTGTCTGTAGAACAAGATTAGTAAATACTTTTGTTTCTACTGATTTATTATTGGAGAAATCACACATTTTCCGTTGTTTATAATAAGTGATGTTTCTCTGTAAATTATATTTTATAATCACATCTTTGCCAAATAAATAAAGGTAATAGTTTATATTGCTGTCAGTCCTAGCACCAAAAGCATTAATATCAAAATCATGATTGGTAATTAATGCATAATTAAGTTAACAGCATGGAATCAGCATGGAAAAGAAATGATGTTCAGTACACCACATTTATTAAAAAAGCAAAGTGGGTAAAACACTTGTAAAAATATTGATCAAAAAGCATTTTAAGTAAAATATCTTAATTACTAAATTGGTAGCCATTGTGAGTCCCAATGTATTTTATAACCATTTCATACAAACTGTGTGATACGTTATAAATAAGTGAAAAGAAAAAAAATACAGCTTTATGATCTGCTTGACTCTAAATTGGTAGCCATTGTGAGTCTTAGTATATTTGGTAACTATTTCATTGAAATTTTAAGATACTTTATAAAAAGGTGAAAAGAAAAATGTACAACTTTATGATCTGCTTGACTCTTTTAAACAGAGTTACTTTTTTAATTGGTAAAGTAGTAAACAACTGCTAGGTGTCAGACTCTCGGCTGCCTTCCGTTAATCAAAAATCTCCTTTTTCAAGGGAGGTGCCTTGATCCCCACTCATAGGGGATCCCCACTTGAAGGCCACATGATCCCCACTTGTAGATTTAATTTTAAGGCATACTTTGAAGCCAGTTCTGCTCCACTAAAGAAGACAAAGTTTAGAGACCAGCAGGCAATCAGAGGTTTAGCACGATTCTCTTGTGTTCCCATGTCCAGTTGCAGAACTGGGCCTTCCGCACTTCTACTCTCCCCCAATTCCTGTCATGTATTCCTGTCTTCTCCCTTAAGTTGGAATCTTGTCATCATTTTCTGTTTGGTGACTTTATTACTTCAGGTCTGATTTTCTCTCTAATAAGTCCTTACTGCTTCTGGTAGTCTGATTATCAGAGCTTTTTTCTATCCATTCACTTAATATTTATTTAGCATCTTCAGTGCCAAGCATTCTTCTAAACACTAATTACATATTAGTGAGTAAAATAAACTGTAATATTCGCCTCTCCCAGTCAGGCTTATTCCCTTTGCAACCAAGATTGCTTAACAATAAGCATTATTGTAGGTTGAGTAGAAATTATAATAGCACTTGCATGCACGCATACATAATAATTAGGAAACCTTTGTGCTGCTTGTTCCATATCCAATTATATATGGATTCATAGTGATTTTAAAGAGATTAGGTTCACATATAGAAAAATGCCACTAGGTTGATAAACACCAGTTGCATGTTTATTAAGCTTAAATTTCACCTTTCATTTTATTCAGCACTAATGTGTTAGCAGAATCATTAGTTTGGTAGTCATTTTGACCATAGGATCAGCAATAGCATACATTTTGGAATTTTTGCCACTGAATGTATTTCATCACATTAAGACAAAAAATTCCTTAGGGAAAATTTTAAAAGCCCCTACTAGCTGCATATAAAATAAATGATGTCTAATTTTCTTCAACTGAATATAACAATGATCTAGAGATCATTGATCAGCAACAAGTCTCAACCCATGTGTCAAATCTGATGCCTGGCATGCTTTGATATATCCTTTGAGCTAAAAACTGTTTTCATATTTTTATAAATTTTTAACAAAATTCAAAGAAGAATATATGGTTAAGACTATACATAGTCTGCAAAATCTAGATATTTACTATCTAGCCCTTTATAAAAAGTTTGCTGACTCCTAATGGAAACTTTGAAAGATACTTAACAATTCAGACATCTTACACAGTTGACCATTAATGTGGGCGTTAGGGGTGCTGGCCACCATGCAGTTGAAAATCCATGTATAACTTTCAATTACCTGAAAACTTAACTACTAATTGGCTGCAGTTGGCCAGAAGTGTTACTGATAACATAAATTTGATTAACACATATTTTTTGTGTTATATGTATTATATAATGCATTCTTACAACAAAGTAATCTAGAGAAAAGAACATGTCATTAAGAAAATCATAAGGTAGAAAAATATATTTATTATTTATTAAGTAGAAGTAAATAATCATAAAGGTCTTCATCTTTGTCATCTTCATATTGGGTAGGCTAAGGAGGAGGAGGAAATGATTGGCCTTACTCTCAGGAGTGGCAGAAGTGAAATAAAATTCACATATAAATGGACTCATGCTATTCAAACCCATGGTGTTCAGGGTCAATTATATTTGTGTGTGTCTAGACATTAACAAATGCAGATTTATTAAAAATAAAAATTAGAACAAGTTGGGTGGTTCACTAACTAACTAATCCCCACACTTTGGGAGGCTGAGGCAGGTGGATCACAGGAGGCCAGGAGTTCGAGATCAACCTGGCCAACTTGGTGAAACCCCATCTCTACTAAAAGTACAAAAATTAGGTGAGTGTGAAGGTGCACACCTGTAATCCCAGCTTGGGAGGTTGAGGCATGAGAATCACTTAAATCCTGGAGGTGGAGGTTCTAGTGAGTGGAGATCATACCACTGAACTCCAACCTGAGTGACAGAGCAAGACTCTATAAAAAAAAGAAAAAGAAAGAAAGAAGGAAGGAAGGAAGGAAGGAAGAAAGAAAGAAAGAAAGAAAGAAATTTTCTTGTCTTTCTTACTGATATTTGTTTATATATTAAAATTCTTACTCTGACATCTGTACATTTCTGTAGGTTGCCAAACAACACACTTATCAACACAAAGAATATAATGTATCTTCTGAGTTTTTGAGGAATTTTTTTTAAATTGTTGGTTTTTTTCCTCAGAAAATTGTAGCATAATAACTCGATCCAAAGACAGGTTATTAATTAAACCATGTTATTTCTTTTATCTCTGTTTATATATATTAATAGTTTAAGAGTTTAATGAATATTTTGTTTATTTCTGTGGCTCACAGAATGTGGCTAAGGGCCGAGAGAATCATTAATAATGGAAGAGAGTCCCCCGGTTTGCTGAGCTTCCTACGTCAACCTGGCAAATGTATAATACAACATATGGGTCTCACCACAAGCATTTAAATTCAAACTACCCTATTTTCTGACACGGCCAGAAGTAGCAAAGAATTCCAAAATTCTAGAGACCTTGATGGAAAACACACTGTCTTCAGAGGGCCGAAACACACATCTTCACATTTATTGCAAATATACCTCACCACTATCCATTGCTGTTTAACATGCTTGGATATGAAGGAAGCCATATGTAGTAAATCTTAGAGTTGTTGTTTACTAAAATCAAAAAATATCTGTGTAGTATCTCTGGTCCCCAATCTTGGGGCCAAATGCCAATATGCATGTTTCCTTCATTAGTAGTCTAGGATTGTTGTGAGAATCATATGAAATAATGTCCTGATTTTAATATTTATAGTTATGGAATGGAAAAAAAAATGTGCACATGAGATTGTCTGTAAGATAATTATACTGTTTTTATGAATGCATACTGGAATATTTAGAGGTGAAGTGGTGTTATGTCTACCACTTACTCTCAAACATTTCTGAAAAAAATATACACACACACATATATATATGTGTAAATGTATGCATGTGTATGTACACCTGCTATTTTGAACCCTATATGCCATAATTATGCCATCCACCAAGACACATATAGACACACATTGACCAAGGTGGCCTTATAGTTCCCTTCAGCTTTGCTAAACTTTAAACAGATTTCTTCCTGACCATAGGTGCCTAAATTCACTTTTCTTAGGGCACTTACTTCAGAAAACTTACAATTGTAAATTTTTTCTCCCTGTTACGTAAATATCTAGCCTCTTTGCTAGTTTCACAACTCAAGAATGTCTTTCTCAAGAACCTGGAAATGATCATGTAGAAAGACAGCACTCTTAACTCTCAGTTTCCTTGAAAGGGTAGGATCCCAACTTAAATAAACACCCATTAACAAAACAAATGGTCTAATCACTATGACCAACCTCTCCCATAAGGTGCTTCAGTGCTTACCCACTAGCTTATCTGAGCATTTAAACATTCTCAAAACTTTCGTTTCTGTAAAGTTGAATTCAACCTCTCTTTCCTATTGCAGTAGTTTTGAACAAAGATTTATTTGCTTTTTGACTTCATTAATGTAATTGTTTTAATAATACACACCTACACACATGAACACATAGAATGAAAATAATAATAATCAAATATGGGAGCATATTAACTTTTGCGAAGACTGTGTAAAGGATAATCAGGAATTTGTAGGGTTTGCAACTTTTCTATATGTTTGGAATTACTTAAAAGCCACATAACCATGCAAAAAATGTATGTTAAATATTCTATAATATCTAACAATCTATCTGAATGAAAATTAAAATATTCAGTTCCAAAAGTCAATAACCACATCAAGCTGAAATATATCTGTCAACACCGAAAATTACCAAGAGAAGCAGTAAGAAATAATTATGGTGTGTCATTGCACATAAATAATTATTTTCAAAAGGCTGGAGGGAGATTTTGTTCTTCTGTACAAATGTAAAATTGTACAGAAGGCCAATTAGCAATGTAAACTATATAAACTAGTTTACATGAAATTCGAAGGCACAGATCAAAGCACAATGGAGACCTAGAGTAAGAGTTATGCTTAGTAGTTATGTGGTCCAATCTCCCACTCAAACAGTAATTTGTTCTATGCTATCCCTAGGAGGTGACCATTTCATTCCTGCATGATTAATTCTAGTAGTGAAGATCTTTCCAATTTCAATCTTGGATTTCTTAAAATTGAAAAAAAAAAAATTGCACTTTACTCATTAGTATTTGTTCCATCATCTAAAGTAACACGAAATTAGTCAAGATGTGTATTTTTAAATACTTAAAACACTTTCATTTATCTTCCCAAGTAAAGTACTTCAAAGAGCCCTTCTTTAACCACTAAAGCCTTTCTTGGTTCTATTCCTGATACAATAGAATATTTAAATTAACAGAACATTTGAGACATGACCAGACAAACGCCTATTACCAAATGGTCCTATTCACGTCCAGCTTCTAGGGACAAAACTGGCAACGGTACTACTTGCAGCGTTAGATGTCTGGCACGGGTCATGGTGTTGGGGCAAGCTATGGTATTTGTACTTCAAAATAGTGGCTATTGTGTCTCCATGGAGCTCAGTCTCTGGAGCAATTCTGTGGTTCTCATTTGCACCTAGCCTTCTTTACTCCTACCCATTTCATAAGTTTCATTTCCCAACCTCTTCTGCAAATCTTTCAATGTATTCCTTTGCTGCTTGTATCAATTACAGATAGCTTTTTTTTTTTTTTTTGCTTAGCTTTATAAACTCTGATTGCTACTGATATTTCCTTTCAAATAATCACCTGATTATGAAACATTTATTTTATGAAAGCTATATGCTGTGCCAAATGCTGTAAATATCAATAAGACATGTCCTTGGCCATACTGTCCTATGGCCTTAAAATCAATCATAGAGTTATTGTTCTAGGAGTTATTGAAATGGTTTGTTTCTAGTTTCATCTTTATCTTGGAAATTACATTTTGAAATGTCTTATCCACAACATCTGTGCACCACAGAAATCAGAGCTTAAACTATAAACATTGTACTCTTGTTCTAGGGTTAGTGTGATGAAGGTAGAAGTGTTAGCAGTCCTACTACGAGTCCTTCTGGTTGATGAGCAGCAATGAGGGAAACTAGGCCTAGTAACTACTGGGGTTTAAACTAACAACTTAATCACATGAGTAAATAGTATAAGATTGTATTATTAAGCAGAGATCAGAACTGGATATGCAGAAATGATATGTGGTGTGGCAAGTTTCTTAAATAATTTTTGTAACTCCAGGCCACTTGATTTGCTAACCAAAGTTTGTAGTAAAATCTTTCTTTGTGTGATATGACTCATGTCTTCAGCCTCAGTTGTTTCCCTTTTCAGCACTTTTATTTATTTATTTATTTATTTCAATAACTTTAGGGATACACGTCGTGTTTGGTTACATGGATGAATTGTATAGTGATGAAGACTAGCATTCAGTGCACCCTATCACCTGAGAAGTGTACATTGTGCCCAATAGGTAGTTTTTCATCTTTCGCCCCTCTTCACTAGCTTCTCCCTTTCTGAATCTCCAGTGTCCATTGTATGACTCTTATATGTCCTTGAATATCCATAGCTTAGGTCCCATTTATAAGTGAGAACATGTAGTATATTTTGATCCCTGAGTTACTTCACTTATCATAATGGCCTCCAGTTCCATCCAAGTTGCTGCAAAAGACCTCATTTCATTTCTTATTAAGGCTGATTAGTATTTCATTATATATACACATACACACATGATAAATACACACACACGCATGTATGTATACACACACACACACACCACATTTTCTGGGTTCCATATTTTTGCAATTATAAATGGTGCTGCAATAAATATAAATGTACAGGTTTCTTTTTAATATAGTGACTTATTTTCCTTTAGGTAAATATCCAGTCGTGGGATTCATAAATAAATCAACCTCAACTTTAGAATGCTGCTGCTATGTTTAAATATCCCAGACCTACTGGGAGAGTTTTGATGTTAATGAATGGCAGCTACATTACACCAAGAGTGGTTTTACAGTAGAAATAAATTGTGTGGTCATGAAGTAACCTTAATCCTAACTCAAGGAGAATCTTCTAATTCTATTATGTTAAAATGAGCCCACTGGAGCTTATTTTACCTTATTTGAATTTTCCTTGATTTTCTGCAATTTTATCACGTTCTTATTTCATTCTAGATTAAAAAGATGTTGTTTCTTTTAAACTTCTTTTATGTTTGTAACATGCAAAACAAACCTAACCAGGTGAGTTGGAACTAGTTAAAGAAGTGAAAATGGTAGCAATGTAAACTAGCAATAAAAATGTTAGATGTCATTTTTTTTATCCTTTCATGTTTTTAATCAACTACAAACTATCTAACAGAGTATTAAATTTAGCTTATTAATCACTCTTAATTTTACATCCTCTAGATAGCCTAGTATGTGGAAAGCAAGCAGACTTTGAAATCAGGCTGAACTCTCTCAGCTACTTTCTGAAACTTAGAGAAAGTAACTGGAGCCCTCTGAACTTCAGGTTCTCATCTGTTTATTGAAATTATTTTTGCCACTTCTTACTGGATATGAAGATAATAGATGACATATGAAAGACTTAAACATAACATAGAAACTGAAACAGAGTGGGCAGATAAGAAATAAAATTATTTCCCCTTTCTATCACCACTTCCCTGCCTTTCCTACCTTGTTTTTTTCCTCTTTCTGCATTTCAGTCCCTGCTCGTTCTTTTCAAGGGAAACTCCCAGCTGTGACTAACACTTGTTAGAGAGTTGTTTAAAAAATTTCATGGCCGGGCGTGGTGGCTCACGCCTGTAATCCTAGCACTTTGGGAGGCTGAGGTGGGTGGATCACCTGAGGTCAGGAGTTCAAGACCAGCCTGGCTATCATGGTCAAACCCCATCTTTAAAAAAAAAAAATTCATAATAATTTGTATATGTTTTCTGTGAAATAAAATTATTTAAAAAGTACTGAAAAATATGTAAGCAAGTTCCTGCAACTGAAAACTAACACATACAAGATTTTCTTATAACCACATTTCTGTCATTTCCATTAATATTATTTAGCTTTTTTGTTGGTTTTTTATTTATTTTGTCTCCTGCAAGGAAATAATTGTAGATATCAAAAGTTGAAAAATATTGAGCAAGGAAACTTAAAACTGAGAAATTCCACTAACATTTATTTTCATTTTATGTGTATTGGTAAATTGGGAAAACTTGACATTATTTGACTTTTGTGTAAGTATACTACTCAATATTCCATGTTTGCAGAAACTTAGATACTATGGTGTGATTCTATAACGCCTTGATTTGTCACAGTCCCCCTGCATGGAAATATTTTCCAGTTTCTGAACCATATCTATAGACTCTAGACTCTCCTTTTCAAATTCCATTCTATTTAATGCATAATACATTTGCTACATATTAAGATTATTGTCTGTCATGCTATTTTTTTCTCAGTGGCATTTAACTTTTAATTCCTAAGTAGAAAAACCTTGAAAATATATAGCCTGAGCTGACATCTTTAGTGTAATCCCAATGGTGGTATTTTCAGATTGGTCTGCAGTCTTTCTATGTTGTTTTATTACTTTATTGCTAAGCATGCCTTTATCTCAAGGACATGGTATCAACTTACTCTTTTTGTGATACTCAAAGCACCCAATGCTACTTCAAAGGAGTCTCTTGAATCCCACTGTATGTTTTCTATCCATAATGCTACTGTCTAGTTCAGGCTTTATTTGCTTTCATATTAACTATTATAGTAGCTTTCTATCTCACCTATTTTCCTCATCTCTAAATTCCTACTTCTTTCTTCAATGAGTAGAGAAAATAGATAAATACTCAAAGATTAGTTCATGTCAGACCTTGTATGATTTCTCACATATTAGTCTTTAAGCAGTGGTTCATAGTAAAAGAGGCTGCTTATTAATGTAACACACCAAAGCCAAGGATCACATGTTACAGTTACAGCTGCTTCAGTAAAAAATAAGGGATGTTAATAAAAAATATAAGAAGATTTAGAGATTGATTAAATAGAACTATGGGAAAAGACTAAAGAGGCGGAGGGGTTTGAAGCCTCCCAAGCTTCTTGCTTGACTGCCTTAATAAATAGCAAGCTGCTCTTTAAAACATGAGATTGAAGAGAAGAATTATGTTTGGACTCAAAATATCTTATTCCCATGGAAAACTAATACTCAACCTCATTTTGAACCAGGTTGAGTGTTGGTTTTCTATGGGAAGATATGCTAAAGCATCTAAAAGATTTAACATATGGATCTGGAGCTCAGGAATTCCTTATGGTACAGATGTGTTTTTCAGAATTATTAATTACAAGTGTTAGTTAAAAAACATGTAAAAAAAATCTGAGGGCCCATAGAGTTAACAGAGAAGAGAACAAAGAGGGCACCTGGGGAAACATCAGCGACTGTGATGAGGACAGAGTCTAAAGAGCTGACAAGATTCAGAATGAGAAGAAAGAGTTAAGAGTACCAATGAGTAGAACAAAGAGAGGATGATGTCTCAGAAGGCAACAACAAAAGATGTTCACGAAGGAAGTGGTCAACAATGAAAAAAGTAAGATAAATAAACGCATTCATTGCAAATGGCAATAGAAAAGTCATCAAATATATTCAGAACAATTTCACTGGGGTTGTGAATGTGTGATCTGGTAGGTTAATGAGTAAATAAATAGAAAGTAAAGAAATAGTTGGGGTTTTAAAAATATTTTATCTTGGGGGATTCTTTTCATGAATTGAAGTGAGAGTGAGATATAAAAGAGAACATTATTGCTCTTCATTTTGTTTTAAATTGGTAGGTTTGATAATAATTATGACATGAATTAATCCAAAATCATATTCCAAGTTTTTTAGCCTGGACACTGAACTGCTCATTAAAATATACTTCAAACATTCTTACCTATAAAGCTTTCTATGCATGCTTATAGAAAAGATATTTTTTCAAACAAGAGTCTCTATACTCTTGGTATTTTGCGGGTTTCTAAGTCTTCATTTTAAGTGACTGGAAAATAGTGTTAACTTATTAAAAAAAAATTGACAATGTTTTAATGGTACTGTACCTGTAAGCCAAGATACATTAGAGCTTTTTATGAATGAAGTATATTAAGACATAGAGTGAAATTTACCTAAGGAAAAAATATAAAAGTCCTGATCTCATTTCTGTTTTTAGTATCTAGTGTTGACATACTTATATCTACGGTTACCTGAAATTGCCTCTGGTTGACAATTACCATGCCTCCTTGAGAGTATGAAAAGATCAAATTAGCAACAGAATGACCTTCTTATCCCAAAACATCCTAGTAATAGCTGAAGTGCTATGATAGATTTTGCTACTCTAAATAATAATTGCCATTTCAACTCAACTATATATGTTAAGTTTTATAGGAGTTGGATTAATTTATATTTCCTTTTCTACATAAAAAGTGCAACTACATTTTTGTTCTCAATTTATACAATGCAAATAATTGGCATCTGGTATTACGCAATAAAATAGCTGTTCCATATTTTGATGATCTTTCCATGCCAGTAATATTTCTACACTTTCCTATAATGGCATCTCATAGAGAATTTTATTTACCCTTGCCTTTTTGATAGATTATTTTTAAGTCATACCATGCTGCCAATTATATTTTCTGCTTACACATTTTCCATATTGAAATTTCAATGGTACAGAAATTTACAGGGGAATTTTAGAGGACAATGGCATGCATATTTTTAAAAAATCACAATAGATATTGTGGTTTTGCTCTCCAAAAATCTACATAAATTTACAATCCCACTAAAAGTTAATGAGAGTGCATACTTTATCACTCTCTTGCAGAGTATAATAGTAATTTATCAATACCTATGAGACATGCAATAATACCTTGATATTGTTTCAAACTACATATCTTTATTATCTAGGCAGAACATTCTATGCATGTATTCGACTTTCCTTTGTCTTTTTCTGTTAACATACATTTGTCCATGATTTCTATTCACTTATTTGCTTTAAGACATTTTTCAGAAGCTAGTTTTGTTGCTTTAAAAAAAAAAAAAAAAAAAAAAAAAAAAAGACAGGGTCTTGCTCACTTGTCCAGGCTGAAGTGCAGCGACACAATCTCCACTCATTGCAACCCGCCAAAAGGCAGCGTTCCTCCTGCCTCAGCCTCCTGAGCACCTGGGACTACAGGTGCTCACCTAGTTATTTTTTTTCATTTTTAGTAGAGATGGATTTTCTCCAGGTTGCCCACGAAGGCTGGTCTCCAGCTCCTGGGCTCAAGTGATCCACTGGCTTCAGCCTCCCAAAGTGCTGGAATTACAGACATGAGCCAGCACACCTGGCCATTTTGTTTCTATTCTTACTGGTGAATTTCGAAGTATGGAAAATTAATATACCTTCATATTGCCTTCTTTAAATAGAAATTTCAATAATCATCTTTGCATTTCTGATTGTTTTTGCTTTTTAAATATTAAAGATATGCTATTTTCTAAGATTACCTAAATTAAAAAGAGCTTGCTTCACCTTGGTGGAATGTAACTTTTAGAAGAACTGGAGTATAATTTTAGAATAGAATAATATAATTTTTAATAGCAGTTGTTTCATCATTTAATATTCCCTCTTACTTTCTAGAATTCTACTTTGATATAGTCACTCTTCTTTTCTTCTTTCACTAGTGTTTGCCTGATTTATCTTTTTCTGTACCTTTGTTTGCAACCAATACGTGTCATTTGGATTGAAGTTTATCCCTTTTAAATAGCCCATATTTGGATTTGTTTTGTTTTATTGTAGTGGAATTAGTTGTTTTAAATTCAATATAATTCTTGAAAGAAATTTACTCCATTCATATTAGTTTAATAATTTATACATTAGAATTATTCATGACATTTTCTGTTTAACATTACTATGCTCTTCTATGAATCGAGATTTATTTATATTTAATTGAATTTCTTCTGAATAAAGATAAGCTCTCTTAAAATGAAAAAAAGCACATGAGAAATTAGAAACAATCAATTATAAAATATCTGCATCTTTTTAGTAATTAATCTTATAAATATTAATAGCTTTCTCAGACTATAATAATTTAATACATTATGAGTCTCACTTTTCCCAGATAGAGTTTAGAATAATTTTTCTCCAGATTATTTTAAGGTATAAGCAAGTGATTTAAGGTCTGTCGTCAGATAAACTATCAGGAGATGATATTTTAGAGAAAAACTATGTGAGAAAATATGCTTTGTAGAAGCTTATATTTTGCTGGTGCTCATAGTGACAGGTATCTATCCCACTTTCAGTGTAGCAGAAATAATTGCATTTTGTGTTCCCTGACTTTATTATATAGGTAATATGGTAGTATTAGTGTTGTTCTCATCAAGCTAGTTTAAAGCATGTATCTAGGTGTAGTTCCAGAGGCTTAATTGCAAGTCTGTTTCTTTTAGCTCTCCCAACAATCCTTTGAGCTAACATCATTTAATGAAATATTTTTTTCTATAAATTGTACAGAGTGGAAGCAACTTCAGTGCAAGTAGCAGCACCACCTAATACAGTGCATTTTATTTTTATTTTTTATAAAGAGAGAGAACTGCAACATGACTCAATGCTAACATCAAAGTATGTTACCCCATTGATACAATAGAATCAGAAACTATGTAACAATACTAGTCTTATAACAGAAACTGTTCAACATAAAAATTCAACATAAACATGAGTTTTGTTTTATAGTTTATCATTCTTCCTAAATTCAAAACACAGAATAGGTCACTAAGACCTCATGTCACTTGTCATCTTAAATACTAAACTAAACAACTAAATTATCTCGAGGATACCAAAACTGACAGCATATACAAAGAAGACAGTATTAAGCAGCTTCATTGAAACACACTTGCCTCTACTATGCTAGCCACTTCCTCCAGATAGGATAATTTGAGGGAATTGCTAAATTAATTATTGTAACTACCCTCTAAAGAGAACAAGAGATGAGCTAAATGTGTATATTTCAAGGTATTTTATTGATTATGGTGCTGCTGAGTGAAGTTTCTCTATGTTAAGAGACAGAACATATGTGTTTCTACATTTATTATAGCAAGAGTCACTAGTGAAAGAGAAATACCAACATCCTAACTCTCCAATCTCAAAAACTTCAGTGATTCCCCTTTTTCCATCTAGCAGAAGGAACTTGGGTCCTGCTCTGTTATGAGAAAAATGGGTTGAAGTATGGTCTAGGTCAGCTTTACGATGTATTTTCCAGCTATTTAACTCCTTGTACGTTGATTAATCAAGGTGATCCTTATCACTTTGCAGTAATAATGTCTGAAATTCTACTTTTTCTTTAGAATACAAATATTTTAAGCTGAATTGTATCATACATATCAGAGTTCTTCAGTCTAATAACTTAATATTAGGATTTGGAATCGAAGTCCATGCTTATAGTGAAATACTAAGTTACCTTGTTTTGTGGAACACTCTCCTATGTATTTTTTACTTGGGACTGTCACTGAAAATGGTTGCTCAGAATGAGAAGAACTGAATTTTTCGTGAGCTGCCTGGCTAAAAACTATGTAAACCAATATAATTGGTATCTTCAACAAAGACCACTTTAACAATAATTTTTAGAACCATACTAATAATTTAAATATTCATTAGTTTGTACTGTTTACATTGTGTCATGATGACTATACACATTTTGAACCCGGATCAAGGAAATTTTTCATTTTTATTTCACTCCTAGACATGTGTGTAATGTTAAAATTAAATAAATAATTTTTTTTGTTTTATTCTTATTCACCATTTTTGATTTAGCTAGGCCTTTCATATTACTTCAATTTAAAAAATTATACTGGGTGCAGTGGCTCACATCTGTAATTTCAGCACTTTGGGAGGCCGAGGTGGGTGGATCACTTGAGGTCAGGAGTTTGAGAGCAGCCTGGCCAACATAGCAAAACCCCGTTTCTACCAAAAATACAAAAATAAGCCAGGTGTGGTGGTGAGTACCTGTAATCCCAGCTAGTTAGGAGGCTGAGGCAGGAGAATTGCTTGAACCTAGGAGGTGGAGGTTGAACAGCAGGTGGAGGTTGCAGTGAGCCAAGATTGTGCCATTGTACTCCAGTCTGGGACACAGACTAAGACAATGCCTCAAATAAAATGTAGCTAAAAGTTTTAATTCCTTTTTTTCAATAGCATTTATAGATTATGATTTTATTTTTAAATTTACATAGGATAAGTTTAACTGTGCACCAGTAAGAATATATTATAATTAATTCATTTGGTGGACAATTCTGTGAACGTTGACATAATGTGATGTAATAATCATTGCAATCCCTATAGACAGCAGTTGTATTATCCACCAAAATTCCATTCTTATGCTTATTTGTAGTCAACCCCACCCCAGACCCCAAATCTCTGTCAACTGCTGACATATCCTACTATCTTTTTTTTTTTTATTGCATTTTAGGTTTTGGGGTACATGTGAAGAACATGCAAAATTGTTGCATAGGAACACACGTGGCAGTGTGATTTGCTGCCTTCCTCCCCATCACCTACATCTGGTGTTTCTCCCCTTGCTATCCCTCCCCAGCTTCCCACCCCCCAACGTCCCTCCCCTATTTCCCCCCAACTGACCCCAGTGTGTAGTGCTCCCCTCCATGTGTCCATGTGTTCTCATTGTTCAACACCCGCCTATGAGTTCTCACATGCAGTGTTTGATCTTCTGCTCTTCTGTCAGTTTGCTGAGAATGATGGTTTCCAGGTTCATCCATGTCCCTACAAAGGACCCAAACTCATCGTTTTTGATGGCTGCATAATATTCCATGGTGTATATGTGCCACATTTTCCCTATCCAGTCTATCGTCGATGGGCATTTGGGTTGGTTCCAGGTCTTTGCTATTGTAAACAGTGCTGCAATGAACATTCGTGTACACGTGTCCTTATAGTAGAACGATTTGTAATCCTTTGGATATATACCCAGTAATGGGATTGCTGGGTCAAATGGAATTTCTATTTCTATGTCCTTGAGGAATCGCCACACTGTCTTCTACAATGGTTGAACTAATTTACACTCCCACCAACAGTGCAATAGTGTTCCTATTTCTCCACATCCTCTAAAGCATCTGTTGTCTCCAGATTTTTCTAATGATCGCCATTCTAACTGGCGTGAGATGGTATCTCAATGTAGTTTTGATTTGCATTTCTCTGATGACCAGTGATGATGAGCATTTTTTCATGTGTTTGTTGGCCTCACGTATGTCTTCTTTTGTAAAGTGTCTGTTCATATCCTTTGCCCACTTTTGAATGGGCTTGTTAGATTTTTTCTTGTAAATCTGCTTTAATTATTTGTAAATTTTGGATATCAGCCCTTTGTCAGATGGGTAAACTGCAAAAATTTTTTCCCAATCTGTTGGTTGCCGATTCACTCTAATGATTGTTTCTTTTGCTGTGCAGAAGCTGTGGAGTTTGATTAGGTCCCTTTTGTCTATTTTGGCTTTTGTTGTCAATGCTTTTGGTGTTTTGGTCATGAAGTTCTTTCCTACACCTACTTCCTGAATGGTTTTGCCTAGATTTTCTTCTAGGGTTTTTATGGTGTTAGGTCTTATGTTTAAGTCTTTAATCCATCTGGAGTTAATTTTCGTGTAAGGTGTCAGGAAGAGGTCCAGTTTCTGCTTTCTGCACATGGCTAGCCAGCTTTCCCAACACCATTTATTGAACAGGGAATCCTTTCCCCATTGCTTGTTTTTGTCTGGTTTGTCAAAGATCAGATGGTTGTAGATATGTTGTGTTGCCTCCGAGACCTCTGTTCTGTTCCATTGGTCTATATCTCTGTTTTGGTACCAGTACCATGCTGTTTCGATTACTGTAGCCTTGTAGTATAGTTTGAAGTTTGGTAGTGTGATGCCCCCCGCTTTGTTCTTTTTGCTTAGAATTGTCTTGGCTATGCGGGCTCTCTTTTCGTTCCATATGAAGTTTAAGGTGTTTTTTTCCAGTTCTGTGAAGAAGGTCATTGGTAGCTTGATGGGGATAGCATTGAATCTGTAAATTACTTTGGGCAGTATGGCCATTTTCATGATATTGATTCTTCCTAACCATGAACATGGAATGTTTCTCCATCTGTTTGTGTCCTCTCTTATTTCGTTGAGCAGTGGCTTGTAGTTCTCCTTGAAGAGGTCCTTTACATTCCTTGTTAGTTGTATTCCTAGGTATTTTATTCTCTTTGTGGCAATTGTGAATGGAAGTTTGTTCTTGATTTGGCTCTCTTTAAGTCTGTTACTGGTGTATAGGAATGCATGTGATTTTTGCACATTGATTTTGTATCCTGAGACTTTGCTGAAGTTGCTTATCAGTTTCAGGAGGTTTGGGGCTGAGACGATGGGGTCTTCTAGATATACAATCATGTTGTCTGCAAATAGAGACAATTTGACTTCCTCCTTTCCTATTTGAATGCCCTTTATTTCTTTTTCTTGCCTGATTGCTCTGGCTAGAACTTCTAATACTATATTGAATAGCAGTGGTGAGAGAGGGCATCCTTGTCTGGTGCCACATTTCCTATACACTTGCATTTTCAAAAATTTCATATCAATGGAATGTGTAATACGTAACCTCTTGAGTCTGGGTTATTTCATTTGGAATAATGAATTGAAATTCATCCTTGTTACTGAGTATACATAATTTGTTCCTTTTTCTTGGTGAATAGTTTTCCACTGTGGGCATGTATTCCATTGTATGTGCAAAATCTTTATTAATTTACCAGTTAACAGACATTTAATTTATAAACAATTGTGGCCTGCATCAGCAGCTGAATAAAGCCAGTATAGACATTCACTTAGGGGTTTTGAATGTAAGCATTTAAAATGTAACTGTATTTGGCGTTAGGGCCTTTAAAAAGTAATTTATGTTAAGTAAGGTCATAAGGGTGAAGCTATAAGCCAATATAACTGGTATCCTTCAAAGAAGAGGAAGAAACATTAGGAGGTACATGCACAGAGAAAAGGCCTTGTGAAGACACAGTGAAAATGCATCCATCTGCAGCCAAAGAGAGAGGCTTCCGAAGAAACCAACCTTGCCAGCACCTTAATCATAGACTTT
The DNA here is from genome assembly GCF_009761245.1 of Sapajus apella. Taxonomy (NCBI): domain Eukaryota; kingdom Metazoa; phylum Chordata; class Mammalia; order Primates; family Cebidae; genus Sapajus; species Sapajus apella. Next base: position 32,627,396 of record NW_022436945.1, read on the forward strand.
GAACCTCCAGAATTGGGAGAAAATAAGCTTCTATTGTTTAAGCCATCCAACCAGCATGCAGTATCCTGTTATGACAAGCCTAGCTAACTAATACACTTGGTCTATTTCTAGTTCCATTTATTTTGTCCCATTCCATCTTTTTGCTAAAACCCCACTGTCTTAATTATTGTAACTTTATTGTTAAATCTTGACATCAGGTATTGTGGGTCCTCAAGGTTTTTTGTTTGTTTGTTTGTTTGTTTGTTTTTTGCTTGTTTTGGCTATTCTATTTCCATTGATGTTTCATCAAAATTTTTAGTTTCATATTTTCAGTATCTTAACAAATTATGCTGAGATTTTTGTTGTATTAAATCTATTGATCAATTTAGGAAGATTTCACATTACTCTAAGTTTGAGATTTCAAATTCAATAGTGCAGTATTTCTCTTTATTAATTTAGGTCTTCTCAAATTTCTTCTACAATTGTTTTGTAATTTATAGCATCTTCTAGCAACATATCTATAATATGTTGTTATGTTTATACCTACATCTTTTGCTGTAATTATAAATGGTACTTTAAAATTTTTTCATTTTTTAATTGCTAATTGCAATTAATTTTTACATATTGACCTGGTATTCTGTGAGTTGGCCAAACTCAGACTCATTTATTGGTTCTGCAAGTGTTTTGCCTTTAAGATTACATAGCATTTTATACTTTGACAATCATGTTACCAGCAGGTGGAGGCAGTTTTATTTTTATTTTTTCCAGTTTACGTGTCTTTACTTTCTTTTACTTGCCTTATTGCTCTGGCTATGAGTTGCAACTGATTTTAAATAGGAGTGGTAAGAAAAGGTATCACTACCTTATTTCCATTCTTAGGCTGAAATACTCAGTCTTTCACCATTAGATAGGACATTAATTGTGGCTTTTTCTTATATGTCTTTTATCAGGTTAATCAAGATCTCTTTCATTCTGAATTTTCTGAAAGTTCTATTTTTTCTAATTATGAGTGTATGTTAAATTTTGTCGAATACGTTTTCCACTTCTATTGAGAAGATGACAATGATTTTTCTTAGTTTGACTGGCAATCTAGTGAATTACATTTACTGTTTTCTTAGTTTGTTAATGTAAAGAATTACACTGATTTATTTGCAAACTCATTTTGAACAAGCCTTGTATTCCCAGCACAAAAGCTCCTTAGTCTTTTTGATATTTTGCTGGATTTAATCCACTGATATTTTGCCGGCATTTTGTGTGTATATTCCTGATAAATATTTGTCTGCATTTTTTTTCTTTTAATATCTTTAATGGTTTTGGTATTAATAAAATAAAATGAATTGTGAAGCCTATTCTCCCTTAATTTTCCTGAAGAGATTGTATAGAGTCAGTATTATTTCTTTATTAAATAATTGGGTGAATGTGCCAGTGAGCTTTATTTATTGAAATGTTTTTAATGATGAATTAATTTTCTTTATCATATATTTATATTAAATTACTCAGAATACCTATTTCTTCCTGAATAATTTTTGGTGATTTATGTTTTTCAAAGACTTGGTCTATTTCATACAAGTTTTAAAATTTACAGCCATAGAGTTGGAGAATTCCCTTTAAATATTTGTATGGTCTGTAGTAATGCCTCCTGTTTCACTGCTGATATTGATCAATTATAGCTTTTCACTTTTCTCTTAGTCAATCTAGCTAGAAGATGTATTGAGCTACCCAGGTTAGTATTTTTTGTTTCATTGATTTTAGTATTCTGATTTAAGTTTTAAAATTTCTACTCTTAGTTTTTCCTTTTGTTTGATTTGCTTTTAATTTTTTCTGAATTTTACGGTTTCTCAAGGTGGAAACTTAAATGATCAATTTGAGCTCATTATTTTCTGATACAAGTATTTATTGCCACCAACTGATTTATTTATGTTAACATATTATTCTAAACCAACATCTGGATTAGAAAAACAAACTAAAGGGCATTATAGTATATTTAGCATTGAATGCTCTCCTTGTTAGTAGTGTGCTGTATGTAACACAGGAACAGAAAACCAAATACCACATGTTCTCAATTATAAGTGGTAGCTAAATAATGAGAACACATGGATACACAGAGGTGAACAACACACAGTGGGGACTTTGGGAGAGTGAGAGACAGGAGGAGGGAGAGGGTCAGGAAAACTAACTAATGGGTAATAGGCTTAATAACTGGGTGATGAAATAATCTGTGCAGCAGTCACCCAGGACACACATTTACCTGTGTAACAAACCTGCACTTATAACTCTAAACAAAATAAATGTCAAAAAATAATTATGGAGCACTTACTATGTAGTAGGCCAAAAATGCCAATAGGAAATCTTTGATGTTCATGATTAGATAGCTAAGTATAAAGTAGCATTCTGTTTCTGAGGTAACACATAATTTTTTCTTAAGATACAAAAAATAAATAATATATTGGCAAAGCACAGTGATGCTGAAACCCTACCACCAATTAAAGTTACCTAGATGTAGAGTTAAAACACGAATTTCTGGGTCCTACCTTCTCGTTGTAGTAATCGGTTGACATTTTTTCTGTTTACCTTTTTGTTTCAAACTTTAGATTACTTTCATAGACATTGGCTCTGTGAGAGCAAAGACTATATCCATATTGCTAAATGGTCTAAGAGCAACACTTGACACTTGGCATACCATGATTTGTTTTTTAGAAATCGTTTGTTGATTAAACAAAACACTATGCTTTAAAGGATTAAACAACATGAAAAATTTAAAATTCACATAGAAATTTTGGAATATGCCCTTTAGAAAAATGTGTTTAGAATGACAATTTTGCCATATTAAGCATGATTTTGGCTTGAGGAAATCCAAGATATGTGCATCTAGCATCTATTATGTGTGTAGTTGTCATTTCACTAGGCATTGTGGTGGTTATAAAGTGGCTAAAAAATAAAGTGCCAATGTTTTCTGCGCATTTAATTCATGCTGGACTCCCAACCAGAATTTTACACCTAGTATATAAATTATTTTTCCTAACATCACCTCGGTTAATATATCATTATGCCCAATTAGACATGAGAAAATTAACACTCAAGAGGTTAAACAACTTGTCTAATCCAATGTACTTAAAATGGAGCCAGATTTAACAAACTCTTAAGGTCTAGGTAAGGTTGTGCAAATTACAAATAGGAAAAAAACATCTTAACAAGACTATATTTTAAAGACCTAAAATAACTATAAATTCCATAGCAGTAGACACAAGATCAGAAGCATCAGGGTAATAAGAGAGATATCTTAAATGTGACAGGATTTAATTGAGGCCTGGAAATATGAGGAGATTTAGGAGATTCGGGGAAAAGGTTATAATTTTTTAGCATGTGGATACATGGGCAAAATGATGGAAGTGGCAATGATCATAGAGGGCTTTTGCAACTGATATGAACTGTACTGAAAAGGGAAATTTCAAGCACTGTCAGACAGTAGGCATTTATTGTGCTTAATTAACCAATATCCATTTTCTCATCTATAAAGTCATTTTAATTTTCATTCATGTGTTGATACATTTTCTTTCAGTTCAAATATTTCAGAATTCAATTTCACTAGACAAGTTACTACTCCTTGATTCTGCTACCAGGGAATGTGATTCAAGCCTAAATCAATATTGTCCATGTTCCCTTATTAAGTGATGGGCATCTGACCTCTTTTGATCCTTCATAAATATCTTAAACATAGTTAATTATGTAGTAAATAAGTCCAGCAACCATCATGGGACCATGAATAGAGAATACTGCCAAGAATGGAATCAACACTGAAGAAAATGAACTGAGGAATGAAGGGCAAGAAATTAGGTCCCAAATACATTGAGACGCTGTCATTTCTTTGTCTTTTTATTCAATTTTATTATCATTTTCCATTACAACTGAGAGCATACTAACGAATATACTATAGTATATTGAAAGATGGTAATTGAAAAGCATAAATCAAAAATGAATATATTTTAGGTCAAATTATGGCTTCATCATTTCTACATGAGTGACATTTCCAAGATATTTAACTTCACCAATCTTAGTTGACTTACAGAATAGAAATAACCTAACAAAGCATTTAAAACAGGCAGAATTGACATAATAGGATTAGATGGGGGTAAGACTGAATGTGTGCCTGAGGAATTCAAATTTAATAAAGTTGTTAGAATGACCTTAAAAGGGTTGGCTCAATGAAATGGCATTACTGTTTGTTTGATCGTTATTTTGTGAAAGAACTTCAGAAAAAGAAGTTAAAATTCCTCATGATAATGTGAACATTAGGTCTTTGTTAGGATATTGAACAAAAAAATAGAAATGAGAAGACCACTTGAGTCACATTGCAAAGGACAGAAAAAAAATAATTGATTCTCTAGTTCAGTAGAAAAACAAATTGGCTTGGTTCCACTTAAAGCTGATATTTTTAAATAGCTACTCTACAAAAAAATAATAAAAGTTCAATTCATGCTTTGGCGAAAAAAATTAATATTTGAGTTAGACTTGCTTTGCAGTTTTGTAAATTTGTGCTTTTCCATCTGGATGCAATTCACAGTTCAGTTAAAAGCTCTGCTAAAACATATGATGCTTTGCTGAACAACCAAGGCTTACAGAATAGAATAATATATTAAAGTGAAATATTAAATCTTTATTTGGTATAACTGTGCAATAGAAATGTAGAGTTTAGATCAGGTTGAGAGTAAAATCAGACAGCATGAATTTGAAAGCAGCATTAACCTAAAAATAGTCATGGCCAGTCGGGTGACTCATGCCTGTAATTCCAGCACTTTGGGAGGTTGAGGCTGGCGGATCACAAGATCAAGTAATCGAGACCATCCTGGCCATGAGGGTGAAACCCTGTCGCTACTAAAAATACAAAAATTAGCTGGACATGGTGGCAAGTGCCAGTAATCCCAGCTACTCAGGAGGCAGACAGGAGAATCGTTTGAACCCGGGAGGCGGAGATTGCAGTGAGCCGAGATAGCGCCACTGCACTCCAGCCTGCATGACAGAGCAAAAGAGCAAGACTCTATCTCAAAAAAAAAAAAAAAAAAGTCATAGGTTTTGTCATGTCCATGTACCATAAAAAAGTGACACCTCAAAGTGTTAAATTTTCCTTTAACCAGTAACTATGTTTACAAAGATAAAGAAAACTGAACAACTGAAAATTATTAGTATATGTTATAGAATAGAACCACTAGTTTCTGGGAAACAGTGAGTTGAGGGAATGACTAAATTACCTAGAAAAGTAATTTTATTTATAATATTGAGTTGGTTGTGTTTACCAGGTTCTCGTTCAAGTTTTCATACTTTTAGAAATAACTCTAAAAGTATGAAAACTTTTAGAGTTTGAGCTGGAATGTGATTGGAACATTGACTGCATTCCTATTTCTAAGAAATACTGATTTTGTCCCTTAATATTCCCACCATGATGGTGAACTGCTGGGTTCCCAAGTTGTTTTATTTTCCTATGAATAAGGGGAAAAACAGATACTAATCCTGAGGTGATTTACAGGTTTGTTCTTTAGCAGCAACTAATAAAACACAGGTTGTAAAGCATTTGGAAGACATAAAATTTAGGGCTAATGCATAATTGTTTGTGCTGAAGATACCATGTTACGAAAAGCAACTTGGATGTCTCAGGTGTTCATAACTGAAAAGGCTAATGACACCACAGAAGCTATAATTTATAAAAAATAAGTATCTCAGTTCTGCAAGCCAGAGAAGAATGCAGTAAACATTATAAGACTTTATTCATTATTAAAATATACAAAAAGTAAATAGCCTGGGCCTCAAGGCGAGAAATGCTACGGCATTATAAAATGAATTGTGAATTAGTTATTTAGTTTATGCTGACTATCAGGAGAAGTAAGCTATGACTTATCCTGAAAGATTTTTCATTTTAATTTTTTACCAAGATCTGTGACAGCCAAATACCCCCATCAAAAAGAAACAAGGTGATTGTTAATTCCAATCTGTTTTATTGCCTCTATCCTTCTGTTTTCAACTTCTTGTTTTTGCGTCACTGACACAACCCCCTTAATGCATTGTACTGACCTAGTTCCTGGGCCAATCCTGATTAATATCCTGTGAAAACAGCCAGGAGGGAGGTTGTAGCCTGCAAAACCACAGAGGCAGAACTTCCCAAGAGGTGGGGAACCCACATCTTGCATCAGTGAGACTTGGATGTGAGACATGGAGTCAAATGAGATCATTTTAGAGCTTTAAGATTTGACTCCCTTGCTGGATTTTGGAACTGCATGGACCTTTAGCTCCTTTGTTTTGGTCCATTTCTCCCACTTGGGATGGTGTGTTTATCCAATCCCTGTACCCCCATTGTATCTTGGAATATACTAACTTCTTTTGATTTTACAGGCTCCTAAGTAGAAAGGATGTGCCTTGTCTCTGATAAAACTTTGGACTTGGACTTTTAAGTTAATGTTGAAATGAGTTAAGACTTTTGGGAATTGTTTGGAAGGCATGATTGGTTGTGAAATGTGAGGACATGAGATTTAGGAGGAGCCAGGGTTGAGGGATGTCCCCACCCAAATCTCATCTTGAGTCGTAGCTCTCATAATTCCCAGATGTTGTGGGAGGGACCAGTGGGAACTAATTGAATCATACTGTAGACTTTGTAGTGAATGAGTCTCTGGAGATATGATGGTTTCATAAGGAGACATCCTTTGAACTTGATTCTCATTCTTTCCTTGCCCGCTGCCATGTAAGATGTGTCTTTCACCTTCCACTATGATTGTGAGGCTTCCCTAACCACTTGAAATTGAGACCATTAAACCTCTTTTTCTTTATAAATTACCTTGGGTAATTACCTTGGGTATGTCTTTATCAGGAGCATGAAAACAGGCTGATGCAATATGTAATAAATCAACAACATCAACAACAGATCTTTGTGACTGGACACAACAATTGGAACAGAATCCAGGCAAAAAAATTCATTTCTAAGATGGCTTACTCAGTGGCTGTAAAATCAGTAAGACTCTTCATGAGACTGCTTCAGCTTCCTCATGCTACAGTGGCTGAGTTTCAAGAGAGTATTCAAAGAGCCATGAAGTTGAAGCTGCTAGATCCTTAAAGACTTGTCCTCGTAACTGGTAAATCACTTTGACTCTACTCTATTGATCACTGAACCTGACCAAATTCAGAAAGAGGGAACATAAATTTTACCTTTCAATGCAAGAAATGTAAAACTATTTGCAGCTATTTTTTAATCTGCCACCAAGCTACCCAAACAAATAAAGATGTACATGTCAAAAGAGATATAAATGTCCAGATGGGTTTACAGCCAAATTCTACCAGAAGTAAAGGGGAGCTGGTACCATTCCTTCTGAAACTATCCCAAACAATACAAGATGAGGGAATCCTCCCTAATTCTTTTTATGAGACCAACATCATCCTGATACAAAACCTGTAAGAGACAACTAAAAAAAAATTCAGGCCAATATCCATGATGAACATCAATGCAAAAATCTTCAATAAAAACTGGCAAACTGAATGCAACAGCACATCAAAAAGCTAATCCATCACGAAAAAGCAGAATTCATCCCAGGGATGCAAGGCTGATTCAACGTATGCAAATCTATAAATGTAATCCATCACGTAAACCAAACCAAAGACAAAAACCACATGATCATCTCAATAGATGCAGAGAAGACCTTCAACAAAATTCAAAAGCCCTTTATGCTAAACACCCTCAATAAACTAGGTAGTGATGGAATATATCTCAAAATACTAAAATCTATTTATGACAAACCCACAGCTGATATTATATTGAATGGGAAAAACCTGGAAGCATTCCCTTTGAAAACTGGCACTAGACAAAGATGCCCTCTCTCACCACTCCTATTCATTCAACATAGCATTGGAAGCTCTAGCCAGAGCAATCAGGCAAGAAAAAGAAATAAAGGGTATAGAAGTAGGAAAAGAGGAAGTCAAATTGTCTCTATTTGCAGATAACATGATTGTATATTTAGAAGACCCCATTGTCTCAGCCCAAAATCTCCTTAAGCTGATAAGCAACTTCAGCAAAGTCTCAGGATACAAAATCAATGTGCAAAAACCACAAGCATTCCTATACACCAATAACAGACAAACAGAGAGCCAAATCATGAGTGAACTCACATTTGCAATTGCAACAAAAAGAATAGAATACTTAGGAATACAACTAACAAAGGATATGAAGGACCTCTTCAAGGAGAACTACAAACCACTTCTCAAGGAAGTAAAAGAGGAGAGACACACAAACAGATGGAAAAATATTCCAAGCTCATGGTTAGGAATAATCAATATTGTGAAAATGGCATACTGTCCAAAGTAATTTATAGATTCAATACTATCCTCATCAAGCTACCATTGACATTCTTCACAGAACTAGAAAAAACCACTTTAAACTTCCTATGGAAACAAAAGAGAGTCTGCATAACTAAGACAATCCTAAGCAAAAAGAACAAAGCTGGGAAGCATCATGCTACCTGCTTCAAACTATACTACGAAGCTGGAGTAATCAAAACAGCATGGTACTGGTACCAAAACAAAGATATAGACCAATGGAACAGAACAGAGGCCCTGGAAGTAATGCCACACATCTACAACCATCTGAACTTCGACAAACCTGACAAAAACAAGCAATGGGGAAAGAATTCCCTGTTTAATAAATGGTGTTGGGAAAACTGGCTAGCTAACTGCAGAAAGCTGAAACTGGACCCCTTCCTGACACCTTACACTAAAATTAACTCCAGATGGATTAAAGATTTAAACATAAAACCTAACACCATAAAAACTCTAGAAGAAAACCTATGCAAAACCATTCAGGACATAGGCATAGGCAAGGACTTCATGACTAAAACAACAAAAACAATGGCAACAAACCCAAAATAGACAAATGGTTTCTAGTTAAACTTAAGAGTTTCTGCACAGCAAAAGAAACAATCATTAGAGTAAACTGGCAACCAACAGAATGGGAAAAAATCTTTGTGATCTACCCATCTGACAAAGGCTTAATATCCAGAATCTACAAAGAACTAAAGCAGATTTATAAGAAAAAAAAAAGAACCCCATTAAAAACTGAGTGAAGGATATGAACAGACACTTTTCAAAAGAAGACATTTATGAGGCCAACAAACATATTAAAAAATGTTCATCATCACTGGTCATCAGAGACATGCAGCTCAAAACCACATTGAGATACCATCTCACAGCAGTTAAAATGGCGATCATCAAAAAATCAGGAGACAACAGATGATAGAGAGGATGTGGAGAAAAAGGAACACTTATACACTGTGGGTGGGAGTGTAAATTAGTTCAACCATTGTGGAAGGCATTGTGGCCATGCCTCAAGGATCTAGAAATAGAAATGCCATTTGACCCAGTAATCCCATTACTGGGTATATACCCAAAGGATTATAAATTGTTCTATTATAAAGAAAAATGCACATGCATGTTCATTGAGGCATGTTTACAATAACAAAGACCTGGAACAAACCCAAATGCCCATCAATGATAGACTGGATAAAGAAAATGTGGCACATATGCACTATGGAATACTATGCAGCCATAAAAAAGGATGAGTTCATGTCCTTTGTAGGGACATGGATGAATCTGGAAGCCATCATTCTCAACAAACTGACACAATAACAGAAAACCAAACAACACATGTTCTCACTCCTAGGCAGGTGTTGAACAATGAGAACACATGGACACAGGAAAGGGAGGATTATACACTGGGGTATGTTGGGGTGGGCTAAGTTGGAACAGCAGCGGGTGGGGAGGCTGGGAGGGATAACATGGGGAGAAATGCCAGTTACAGGTGATTGGGGGATGGAAGAAGCAAACCACTTTGCCAAGTATATACCTATGCAACAATCATGCATGCTTAGCACATGTACCCAAGTACCTAAAGCACGATTAAAAAAAAAAAAAATATATATATATATATGTATATATATATATATGTGTGTGTGTGTGTGTATATATATATGTGTGTGTGTGTATATATATATATATATATATATATATATGTGGTACATGCACGCACACACACATACACATATAAACAGCAAAATGAAACCAAAAACAAAATCTTAATGCATTAACTCACTAAGTGTATTTATTTCTTAACACATGTCACTATCCTGTGCCAGTTTGTGGGAGTTGGAGAAGGGGCTTGCTTCAGAATATCATAAACACAGTTTCCTTCTCCCATGTAATTATGACATATTCTTGGGGTTGACCCTCTTCTACTGTCAGCTAATACCTGGGGAAAAATAGTAAGCATATAAGATGGTGAGGAAAGTTTTTAAAAAAATGGCAGTTCTAAAAGTGACATAAATCACATAGCAAAAACTCAGTCACATAATTATACCTCACTGAAAGGGAAAGTAGGAAATTTGAACTACTTCTGAAGTTAAGAATAAATAGGTTTGTGAGCATCCAGCCAATCTTTGGCATACCTCTTGTCTAAGAATGTTCAGTCTGCTCTCAAAAATACCTTATACTGGGTAATTTGTAAATAACATAAGTGTATTTCTCATAGCTCTAGAGCCAGCAGATACAGTGACTAGAGAGGGCCCACTTCTCACAGATGATGCTTCTCACTGTGTCCTCACGTCGTGTAAAGGGAAAAGTAGCAAAGAACAAGTCAATTTTATAAGAGCGCTAATCTTACTCATGAGAGCTCCACCCTCATGACTTAGTCACATCCCAGAGGCCCCACTTCTTATTATCAACATATTGGGGATTAGATTTCAACATAAGCATTTTGGAGAAACACAAATATTCAGACCATAGGGCCTTTAAAATTACAATTGTATGATAGATACCTGTATAAATTATCTGTGAATTTTATGAACTTTTTTCCATTAGTTAAATAAAGAAGTAGATGAACTTTAAATTTTGATATTCCAATAACCTGATTTTTGATTAGGATTTTTTATAATAAGCCTGTAGCTTTAGATAGTAAGCATCTACCTCAATCTCTAAGCTGGGCTGACACTCTTTGAGAGTTTTGAATGCCTCTATCTTAGTTCATTTGCACTACTATAATAAACTAGTGCAGAGTGGGTAATTTAAAAGTACAAAAATTTATTTTTCACAATGCTAGGGACTGGGAAGTCAAAGATCAAGGGGCTAAGAGGTCCCATGTCTGATGAGGGTCGGTTCTTTGCTTCCAAGAGGAAACCTTGAATGATCTGTCCTCACACGGCAGATGAGGAAAGGCAAAAAGGAAGAATTCCTTTTGGCAAGCTCTTTTACAAGAGTATCTAATTCAATTCACAGTGGGATCCTCCATAGCATAATCACCTCTTAAAGGTGCCACCTCAATACTATCACGTTAGCAACATCTGAATTTTGGAGGGGACACATTTAAACAATCGTACCTGGTTTGTTCAACAAACCCAACCCTGAACACTTCCTTATAGTAAATTTTGTTTCTTTGCCTGTTCCTTATCTCATGGCTTTGGACTTCATTCACTGTCTCCTGTCAGACATTGAATATAATGTCACTGATCCTGGGGTTGTGCTAATATTAGTTCATGTTGTGTCTGATTCTTCTCTTTAGATTTGCAGCAGTTCTCAAAGTGTGTGCCCCTCGTCAACAGCAACAGCATCACCTAAGAATTTGGTAGAGAGGCAAATGTATGTGCCCCATCCCCTACCTACTAAATCAGAAACTCTGGGGATGGAACCCCAGGTCTGAACTGTAACTATTCATTTAGGTAACTGATAAAATAAAGTGTTAGAACCACTGAACTAGAATATGCCAATTTCTCTATTTCTATATCCACAAACAGCTGTCCACCTAGTTTCTAACCTGTGTACTTGTGAGCCCGTGTTTCTGCTAATTTCCCAGAAAGGAATGACTGTATATGTATTAATCTCTTTGCTTAATTAACGTTTGTTCTATAAGGAAATAAGCTATGGAATTTGCTGCAGCCTATTTAATACCTAGAATAAATTTTGAGATTAGCTCTTATTTACATCTTTTATTTATATAGTTGCTATGAAAAAAGGCTGTATAGTTTGTTTTTTCACATTTTTCCCTGAAAGCTTTAGTACCTTGTTTGTTATTACTCAACTAAAAGCCTAATTGCTTTTCCTCTTAGAAATTTTCACTGGATGGTTATACAGAGTTTTAGGAATCTCTTGATTGGTACACTTCTTTGCTTACACATTGATGACCATAATATTCATACTACAACCAGTAATTTGTTTACTAATTATTTAACATTGTTTATGTCTAAAAATCACAGGTATTTGAGATGAAGTACAAGTAAAAATGTTGAGTCTACCACTATCAAGTTCTTAAATTGCTCTTGTAATATGAGTGTTTTTACCTAAAATTTCTTTCTTAAAGTAAGTTAATCCTAGAATAACCCGCATAATATTTGTGATATAGTGAATAAACATGTTTCTCTTAACTGTTGCTTTTACAGGGAATTTAACAGTGTTATGCAATATGCATGAATGTGTTTTTGCTGCTGCACAATGGGGAATCCATTTTAAGTTTGAGACCAGGCAGAAACTGACTCTTTCCATAAAATATACTGAAAACACTTCCCCTATGACCCAATAGCATAGGTTGGAAGATTATTGTAGGAAATACACACACGCACATGCAATGCTCATGTTAGAGAAAACAACTTCCTATAGCACATTTTCATTAAAAAGTAAAAAAAGTAACGAGTTTTTTTCTTTTTTAAAAGATAAAATCAGTAATATTAACATAAGGAGTTAGCTAGTTTTCAGCAAAATTTATTTAAAAAGAAACAAGCTCTTCTATAAAAATCAATTTATAAAAACATCTGTACTTTCAGAACTCAGGCATGATAAATGACTTGCTGAGGTTAGTAATGAGCTCCTTTAAGCAGTAAGTGAATATCCTAGCATTGATATCTTAGAATGGAATAATGGCAAATAGTTTAGAACAGAAATTTGCTGTACCTGAAAAAAATCCAGCCCTATTGTTTAAGGGTATTCACCAATCACTTTGAAAACATAATCCCTATAACTTTATAACAGAAATCTTGGTACACTTTTATTTTTTTAATTTTTGTTTTTCTGAGACAGCATTGCTCTGTCACCCAGGCTGGAGTGCAGTGGCTAACCTTGGCTCACTACCACCTCTGCTTCCCAGATTCAAGTGATTTTCCTGCCTCAGCCTCCTGAGTAGCTGGGATTACAAGCGTCTGCCACCATGGTCTTCTAATATTTTGGAATTTTGGTACAGAAAGGATTTCACCATGTTGGCCAGGCTGGTCTCAAACTCCTGACCTCAAGTGATCTACTCACCTGGGCCTCCCAAAGTACTGGGATTATAGGAGTGAGCCACCATGCCCAGGCTCATTATAAAATGTGTTCTATGTAATCTGTAGAATCAAACGTACATAACTTGTTATCAAAAGAAAGTGTGAGTCATTCTTGCCACATGTAGATTTCCAAGGTATATAACCTCTCCAAAATTATTATAAATAACTCTGTAAATAAGATGAACTTTATATTGCCATTAATTAAATAGGGCAAGAAGAAACTTAGGAATTCCATTTTAGCAAAAATTGCATTTCAATTCAGAAAGTATAAATTAATTGCCTTCTTTCTGCCATGTACTGAGCTAGCTAAAGAGGTAGCTCTATGAACAAGTCAAATATAGTCTTTGTCCTTATTTGTTTTACATTCTTGTGAGGGAGCAATCAAAACACTGTAAGCAATAAAAAGCTATAAAAATAATTAAAGCTATTAAGGAAAAGCATGAGAGTTCAAGATAATTAATATTAGAGGAAGAAGGTTCTAAATTAGAAAAGCTAATAATAGAATTTTTATAAACAAAAACTGAATTGACAGCTAAAGAATTCAGTTACATGAAGATGGAAGAAATAATGTTCCCTCCAAATAAAATTATTATTGTTATTATTATTTTTTTTTGAGATGGAGTCTTGCTCTGTCGCCAGGCTGGAGTGCAGTGGCACAACCTTGGCTCACTGCAACCTCTGCCTCCTGGGTTCAAGCGATTCTTCTGCCTCCTGAGTAGATGGGACTACAGGCGCGTGCCACCACACCCGGCTAATTTTTGTATTTTTAGTAGAGACGGGGTTTCATCATGGCTAGAATGGTCTCGATCTCTTGACCTCGTGATCTGCCCACCTCGGCCTCCCAAAGTAATAAAATTATTTTTATAAAGCCACATGGTAAGAAAGTAGCCTTAGATAGAGAGGAACTGGATCATGCCTGACCTTTTAGGTCCTGATACAGAGTTTGAATTTCATTTTAAGTGAAGTAATAACCCAAAACAAATTTAAGAAAGGAAGTTACAAAACTCTATTTACATCTTCAACAGATACTTTGGAATAATGTATGCAAAAAAAAGAAATGGGATGAATTTGGATTATAGATACCAGTGGCAAGTCTGGGGCAATAGTTCAGACAAGAACATTTTAGAGTTCAAACATAGGATGATTCAAAGAGGAATGACAATGCTATTGGCAGTGATGGGGAAAGAAGATAGCTCTAATACATGATTGAATAATAATGAAAAGTTGCATTTTTAAATAAAGTTGTGACATCTGTGAGACATCTAGTTGAAGCTATCTGTTGGGCAACTGAAAATATTAAATATGAGGCTAGAATGAGAGTTTTGGCAGGAAGTCCATATTGGGGGGTACATCTTTGCAAATGTTACATAAAAACATGTAATGGATATCCTTGCCTAAAAAGAGAAATGAAGTGGACTCAGAATGGAATCATGATTAAATATGGAATAATATGGAGTAAACGAGTTTACAAGAGAGTGGCCAAGAAAGTAGGATAAATATCAGGAGAAAATGACATTTTGAAAAAAGCAGAAGAAAAAAATTAAAAAGAGGGAGTCTTTAACATTATCAACTTTTGTAAAGAATTTGAGAGAGATGAGTACACAAAATAATTCTATGAACTTGGCAACATGAATAGACTCAGTGACTATGGGAAAAACAGTGTCAGTGGGTGAATGGGGAAGCCAGGTAAAGGCTGACTAGCAAATAAGAAATGAAAAAGTAGAGGCAGCATGTACAGATATCTCAAGCAAGTAGAAAAGAGAAATGCAATAGGCTTGCTTGATGCTATTAAGTACCAGTTTGTGGCTTCTATTGATGATAATTATTAACTGAAACTATTCAACTCAATTATATGATTTCCTTCAGCTATTCAGGCTGGTTTTACTTACATATTGAAAGTGCAGCTGTTAGATGCTATTCATGTTGGAGTTTTGAAAACAAATTCAACAAAGGAAGAGAGGGTTAAAGTGAATTAAGGTACTCATAAAGAAATTCTTATAGTAATGAATCATTAAGTCTAGTAAAGTGAGTTGCAATAGAGGGAACTAGGTGAGAAAGTAGTGAAATTGATGCACATGAGACTTTGGGTGACATCTAAGTGTGGGAATGGCAGTAATTCAGGAAATGGGTGGAAATGAAGAGCTCCATTGACTCTGTGAGTAGTCAGTGTTTGAAAAGTGGAATTTCATGGGTGGCTAATATTCAGAAGGCGAGTGAAGTTACTGATAATGGCAAAGTTCAGCATCACTATGGATCAGGATGAGTGAAAGAAAATCATCTTGGATATGGATAAGTCAGTGAACTTGAGGTCAAGATGTAACATGAGTCATTGATTCAGACAATAAAGTAAGCAAGAATGCTGCCAGAGTTTAGGACTGTGGGAAAGACATTGAGCCAGGAGGGATGATAAACCAAAATAGTTTTTGATCCCAGCTTAAAAATTTCAGAGGGTGCAGTAGAAAAGTTAATGGAGAAGATGAATGAAGTTTACAAAGTAATTTGGAGATGTCCAAATGTTGTCGTTCTGTATATTGCATTAGTATAGGCATTTTACCAATAAGCAGAATCCATTTGATGTAAAAGTTAGTGAATTTCTTATGTTATAATCAGGGTGTTATTTAGAATATATGTTCTAGAATTTGGATTTCTTATTACTAGAAAGAAAAAAATTTGTGGGAGGACTTAACAGCTCCTGCTTTAGGAAGTGTTTAATGGCGAAATCAAGAAATCAGAATAGAATTAGCTCATTGGACTTAAAGATTTTTGTTTGCTTTTAGCTAAGATAGGTATATGATCAGTCTGTCATAGAGGCTCATGATACAGATTCATGGATGAGTCCCAGTTAATTTTATTGCAATTTGGATGATAAATTTTATAGTCACCTTATATGATGGCTTTTTAAATTTGTTATTGTCAGTACAATGAACCATTTCACATTAATGTTAGAGAAGGAATTATGTTATAAACTATTGGATTTATAGAGGCTAAGAATCCTGAAAAGGTAAATAGTCATGCTGTTCTGAAAATATGCGCCCTATCCTTAATGAAATGCAGTTAACATCTTGCTTCTATGTAAACTCCAACTGTGCTCTTTTCTCTGAAATGTTCCTAAAATATCGGAATTAGAAATTAGAGCCTGTAACAGTTTTACTTATGCCTCTAGGCCATTACTATTTCTTTCTTTCTAAATATCCTTCTTTCCTTAGGTTCAGTTGAACATTTTTCTTCACTGAATATTTTAACTCCTGAACAGAGTCATCTCCACTCCAACTTCTGTCACCATTAAAATAATTTGAACATCCCTGTGTACAGCTTCAAATAGGAAATGTGATTTAAAAGCTCTCTTTAAATATCAGAGTCCCCAGATTCTTCAAAGGGAGACCTTCTGAACAAGATCCCCTACAGGAAGTGTTCATAAAGTCATGAATTTACTTAGTAGTTTACCAAAACTTATAATTATGCATTTATTTGTGTAATTATTTGTTTACTATCTCCTCCACTAGATTCGAGATTCTATCATGTTGAAGAATATTTTTTTCCATTATATCCCCAAAACAGGGACGCAGATACATTTATTTAAGAATTTATTTAAAAAGTAATTAAATAAATGCACTTATAAAAGAAAAGATAAATACAAGGCAGAGCAGTACATTACTATTTTTTAGATAATTTACATTTGTGTTTTTTCATGTATCCCCCCACAAATGTTTAAAGCACTTTAAAAGCAAATGCATAATAAAACTGAACAAGTATATTGAAAAGAAATTATTTGGCAAAACAGTTTATAAATATATCATGTTGCTGTACCTGCCGCTAGAGATTGACCACAATTTGACTCTGGCTTCCTAGAAAAATAAGAAAAAATGGGGAATGGAATCTCCTGCAAGCTTCATAGGTTTCATAACATAAAATAAATCAGTTGCTCAAAGGTAGGGCTTTCACAGGAAATGGGATCACCTGCAAGCTTCACAGGTTTTGTAACAAAACATATCAGTTTCTCAAAGGTAGGGCTTTCCTTCACTAAGACAAAAAATAATATTCTCAGCACATTCTTATGAAAGAGGTTCTCATGACACATAACAAAATTATTCTTAATTATTATTGCATTGGTTTTATACAACAATATTGTAATGTTCTTCAATAAAATCTAATGGAATACCTAAGTTAAATAATTGCTTTGTGGTTAAGACAATAACAAGAATAAAATGTTCAAAACATTTTTAAATGTTTTGAATGAATGAGTAAATGTATTATCCTCCTAATATAAAAGTAAAATTATCTCTGAGCACAGATAGTGATTATGTTTTCAGTAATGGCCATGAATGTTTATGAGAAATGATCTGCATACTAATAGCAGTTCACCTTGAACTTTAATGAGGCATATGCATCTTCCTCTTATTGAGCATTTCTGGGATCTCTTAAATTGTGTAAGACATGTACATATTTATCTTTATTAGAGTTTTATTGCAATATATAATAGCCACACATGATTGTTAGTATATTTTCACTTATTAATATTTATTAAGCCTCTAAACTATATTATCTTTTCTTGAGAAATAGTATTTAAGAATCATTTTAACGTATATATTTCTGCTATCTCTAATATAAATATCTCAAATTTAACTTAAAATGTAACTATGTCTTACTTATGTTGTAATCCCAGTTCCAATTTCAATAACCAGCATTTTACACAGTTTTAATATTTGCTTATTGATTTTGTAATCAATTATACAGAATTGTGGTCAAATAATACATTGTTTGTGTTAATTTAGATAATATTCATTGCTGTAAAAAATAAACACCAGTTTTCCAATGGTTTAAAAACTAGAAATTTATTTTTCTTTTATGTAAGCATCTAACACAGATCGTGTTTCATGCTGAGCTTCTTTCATCTACATTGTAATTCAAGTGCCCACGTTACTTCCATTTTGTGTTTCCACACCCCTCAGCCTGTTTCAATGAGGAAGAAATTCTCCAGGCAATTAAGCCAGAATGTTCTAAGGCATCCACTGTATGTAATGAATTAGCTTCTCGTGTAGACCTCTAACAGCAATAGTTATGTGGATCCCAAGGAGAACTGAGATAAGAGTCAAATTACTTTCTGTGTTGTATGGTTTGGCCAAGAGCCCCAGCTGAGAAAGCCTCTCTTGAAATCTCTTCATTAAGCTGGCAGGAAGAGAAAGAGAGATCAATGAAAGCACTTCTTCAAAGATGCAGGCAATAAGTGAAACACAAAACTACTATTTTATTGACAAGACCATGTCACCTGGGCACAGAAGGATGCTAGAGAAAATGAAGTCCCTGGCTGAACAGCCCCCTTCCAGTAGTAGTTCTACACTCTGGAAAAGGAAACAGAAATTTTGCTA
This sequence comes from Sapajus apella, assembly GCF_009761245.1. Lineage (NCBI taxonomy): Eukaryota > Metazoa > Chordata > Mammalia > Primates > Cebidae > Sapajus > Sapajus apella. The sequence goes on from NW_022436945.1 coordinate 32,646,066, forward strand.
CAAACCTCATTGCCTTTATGTCACTGTTTTGTGTAAGATCAAAGGTAATTCTCATATGATGAAAAATAATACTTATACATACTCTTTATTAAGCATTTCTATGAATAAAACCATGCACTAATTACATTATGTAACTTCTTAACAAATTTTATAAGACAATTAAATTTGAACCCTAATCCAAAGTTCCATCATTCTCAGCAAACTGACACAAGAACAGAAAACCAAACACCACATGTTCTCACTCATATGTGGGTATTGAACAATGAGAACACATGGGCACAGGGAGGTGAATGCCACACACTGTGGTCTGTTGGGGGGTGAGGGGATAAGGGAGGGACAGCGCAGGGTGGGGAGGTTCCGGAGGGATAATATTGGGAAAAATGCCTGATGTAGGTGACAGGGGGATGGAGACAGCAAACCACCATGGCATGCATGTACCTGTGCAACAATCCTGCAAGATCTGCACACGTACCCCAGAACTTAAAGTACAATAATAATAATTATAATAATGAATTAATTTGGACTACTGATCACATACCTACTCTGTGAGTATATGTATTTACATTTACCAAGCAACTATTATCTGCCATATAATAAATCATGTTATTTGCTTTCATTCTTTCATTTAAATTTTACCCAAAAACTGTACTATTATTATCTTCATTTTAACAAATGTCAAACTGAGGCTGAAGTATTGTTTGCCGACAATCAATCAGCAGCAGAGGGTGATATAATTCAAATCCCAGTATGTCTGTCTTTATAGTCTGAATTCTTTGTACTATACTGTCATTTAGGTTCTAATGATTTTTCATTCGAGATTCATATTTTGCAAGTAAACTTTTTTTTTGCAAATACATATAATTTTTATTTTGATTTTTAATATTGATACATATTTTTTCTCTCTTATTGCTTAGGCTGAAATACGAGTTTTATTTTGTCACCAAGAGTCTTAATCAAGTTTTTCCAATATTTCAATATTTCAGAAAAAGCATATTTGTACAAGAATACTCTCTGAATTCGTTATTCCAAAAGGAAAGCACTTAGTAAACCTCTCAAAATTTCAAGTGTTATAAGAAAAATGTACAGTAAAAGATACTGAAATTTATAAGCATTTGGGCTAAAATGTTATCTCAAATAACAAGTGAGCAACCTCTTTAGAATTAAGTCTTTTTGGTCTTTCTATTTTGTTGATCTTTTCAAAAAACCAGATCCTGAATTTATTGAGTTTTTGAAGGGTTTTTGTGTATCTATCTCCTTCAGTTCTGCTCTGATATTAGTTATTTCTTGTCTTCTGCTAGGTTTTGAGTTTTTTTGATCTTGCACCTCTAGCTCTTTCAATTTTGATGCTAGGGTTTCAATTTTAGATCTCTCATTGCTTCTCATGTGGGCACTTACTGCTATATATTTTCCTCTAGAGACTGCTTTAAATGTGTCCCAGAGATTCTGGTATGTTGTGTCTTCGTTCTCATTGGTTTCAAATAACATCTTTATTTTTGCCTTCATTTCATTGTTTATCCAGTCAACATTCAAAAGCCAGTTGTTCAGTTTCCATGAAGCTGTGCGGTTCTGAGTTAGTTTCTGCATTTTGAGTACTGACTCGATTACACTTTTATACTGTTGGTGGGAGTGTAAATTAGTTCAACCATTGTGGAAGACAGTGTGGTGATTCCTTAAGGACCTAGAAATAGAAATTCCATTTGACCCAGCAATCCCATTACTGGGTATATATCCAAAGGATTATAAATCGTTCTACTATAAGAACACATGCACACGAATGTTCATTGCAGCACTGTTTACAATAGCAAAGACCTGGAACCAATCCAAATGCCCATCGATGATAGACTGGACAGGGAAAATGTGGTACATATACATCATGGAAGATTATGCAGCCATAAAAAATGATGAGTTCATGTCCTTTGTAGGGACATGGATGAACCTGGAAACCATGATTCTCAGCAAACTGACACAAGAGCAGAAAATCAAACACTGCATGTTCTCACTTATAGGCGGGTGTTGAACAATGAGAACACATGGACACAGGGAGGGGAGCACTACATACTGGGGTCTGTTGGGAGGAAATGGGGGAGGGACGGGAGAGTGGGGAGGTGGGGAGAGATAGCATGGGGAGAAATGCCAGATATAGGTGATGGGGAGGAAGGCAGCAAATCACACTGCCATGTGTGTACCTATGCAACAATCTTGCATGTTCTTCACATGTACCCCAAAACCTGAAATACAATAAAAAAAAAGTTTTTTTGGCTGACTCCACAGTTTTACCTACTTAACAAATATAGTACCTCTTCACTATAATTTTGTAGTCTAGTGCTTATTTCCTAATTTTTATCTATATTTCCTAATAGTAGATAAAGATTTATCTGTCCTCTAAACTCCATGATTTTTTGGCTAAACTCTAACTTCGTATCTTAATTTAAGCTACCATTAAAGATCTGTCTTTTGTGCCTTTGCCTACACAAAAAGGACATGGATAGGAAAAAAATCTACCATTTTAAATGACTACTCCACATCAAGAATATTGAGAAGCACTTTTGCTTATTTTACTTGTTACTCTCATTTAATCCTCACCAAAATAGTATGGTGTCAATATTATTTTTCCTGCTTCTAGATGTCAGACATCTATCTTTATACTCCTCGGCAACTTCATTATTCTTCTTCAAGCATCAGGGCTGCTGTTTGCTTCTCCCTTCACTTTCAGTTAGCAAATGTGATTTCATGCATATGTAGTTGAATACATGAAAAAAAAAGTTTGTAATATACTTAGATAATGTTGCTGAGAGAGCTTAGGCTATGGGTTATACAAATCTTAGTTTACGTATTAACCCTATTATTTACTACACAGTGAATTGGTGCAAGTTGCCTAACTTTACTTGCCATGGTTTCTTCACTGATAAAATGAAAATAAGACTAATATCACAGCACTATTGGAATAATTAAATAAAAGAACATGTGTTAAGTGTTGAGTTGTAAAGTCTGGCACAGTATATATTAGTACAAACCAAAGTTAATGATATGCTTTCAAGACTCTAGTCAAAAATGAATAAAAATATTTACTAGCATTTTTAAACAGTTTTGCTAAAATATGACTCTATTTAAAAACTGAAGAAAACAATACTTATCAATTCCAATTGAAAATTAGCAAAACATAATATTTAATAAAAAGATAATTAAAAATCAGGAGTATTCTGAGATCAGATGATCAGAATAAAGAAACGGCAAACTCTGGAACTTAGAGGATTTTTCACCAACAAAGTGTTAAAGTTTGTTTTTTCATTACCTACATGTCTATTTCATTTAGCACTGTCTAGAAATATCCCAAGCCACAACACTATCTAGCAAACAGAATAAAAAATGTCATTTTAAAATGTTTAGTGGTTTGGTTGGGTGTGTTGGCTCACACCTGTAACTCCAGCACATAGGAGGCTGAGGTGGGTGGATCACAAGTTCAGGAGTTCAAGACCAGCTTGACCAACATGGTGAAACCACGTCTCTACTAAAAATACAAATATTAGCTGGCATAGTGGCATGCACCTGTAATGCCATCTATGCAGTAAGCAGGAGAATCACTTGAACTTGAGAGGCAGAGGTTGCAATGAGCCGAGATTGTGCACCACACTTCAGCCTGGGTGGCAGTGTGAGACTTTGTCTTCAAAAAAAAAAAAAGTGTTTAGTGGTTTAATGCTATTAAATACATATGTAATCCAAATATTATTTCGTTTTGAATATTTGTCTCAAAATATTTTTCTGCCATAGCTATTTTTTCATGTGTGATTTTTTCTACACACATTTCATATCATCTAACTAGAAAATTAAGAGCATTTTATAAATTATTCAAAGATACATTGCTGTTGCACTTGAGGCATAAAATGTGATTGATTCTGTGTTGTCAGAATGTTATGTGGGGTGCAAAAATTAAATAAATAGGATTTATAATTGGAGAATGTCATAAAAATTAATTATCTCAATAAATTAAATGTTAGCTTCTTAAAAATTACCATCTGAAATCAAGATTATTAAATAATTTAGTGTTTTATGTTTGTCAAATGGCAAACATTTCTAGCTAATATTTTATGTTGACTATTAGAAAAATTATTGATATCTTTGTTTAAAAATTTCAAGATTAATGTTTATTAAATTTTCACTGCATTCTGTCACTGTGTTAAAATAAAATGTGAAAGGGAACACAAGTCAGAAAAAAAAACTAAAGTAGGAAGACATAGAATAAGCCATTCATATCTTCCCCAAAAAACAAATATTTGTTGTTCAGTTGCAAAGATAGTAGGTCAATAGGATGCCTCCAAATGTCAATTCAACAGGGTCCACTTCAGCCGTCAAGATCATGATATTCTTGGGACCACCTCTACACAATGACCGTGCAAGGTATTAGTTTATGATCGTAGTGGTTTCCATCCAATGTGAGACTTTTCTGGCAGGCAGTCTTCGTTCTAGAGCTTTGCCATATTATAATAGATTTGATCAGGTCTTCATCTTGATCTAATGGCTCTCCTTGCCTAATTCTATTTCATTTCCTTTTTCTTGGATAGTAATTCCTGTGAATCTTTTGCACTGCTTACTATTTCCTAGCTTCTAGCTCCCAGAAAAATCCAATCGGCTCAGGAATAAAACTCAAATGTTTTTCCAACTATATTATTGCATTTGAAGAATGAAATACTATTTTTCCCAAACAAAATATGCTTACCAAAGCACCTAACTTAGTAACTGCTTGAGTAAAACTTCAATATTTTCCCCCAACATAAGTGGGACTGTTTTCCCTGTCTAATTTATATCTGCACATGTTATTTATGACTGATCATTTCCCATTACTTATCTTGCATTGCTACAAACTCAGCACAGTAATACAGGGGACAAGAGCACACACATCTGGCCCAACTGGAACAATCAGACTGATGTGTCAAATTTTCTCATTAACACTGGTAGGGTAAAAACAGAAAAGTTTTCTTACTACCTTCATAAGTTCTTAACTTGGAACTCATGTAACAAAAGAGAAATTAACAACAACAACAACAACAACAAACAACAAGTGTATTAACACGTAGACCTCATGTATACATAAGGGAAAACAGAGGAAAAAAAGGGTAAATCTCTATAGTAGATCTCAAAAATGCTTTTAAACTTCAGGCTAAATACCACCATTTTGTTTTCTGAAACAAAGAGAGACGGCTGTGGGAGAAGGTCCTAATAAGACAAGATGGCCACAAAAAGCACCTTACAGGTAGAGTTTATTAGGCAGAGTTAAGTCCACATTTTCTCCATTAAGATATTGTCTTTCTTTTCCTAGTTCAGAAAGGGAGTGCAGTAAGACCCTCACAAATGGGCCTTTTCATTTATATATGCAGATTTCTCTTACAAAAGGGCTACTTCTCAGAGCTACTCCTGTGTCTGCAGTTTCTCAAAATAACCAGGTTATTATAATATGCCAAAGAGGCATATTTTAGAGTGCCATATTCTGGTTTTCTATGGTCATATTTTGGGGTGTTGTTTCCTCTCCCCCAAAATATCAGTACACTAAAAATTACTATTTATTTCTCAGTAGTTAATCACCTGCCCTACCATTCATTATGGTTTCTGTTTCTCCAGTACCTGAAAAGGCCATGCACATGACAAAAGAGAACCAACGTTTTCATTGACAGGCTTGATATTCCCAATTTAGAGTGCATCCATATTCTTAAGGTAGCCATCTTTTTGCCTTCTTTGCAAGATATTAGAAAAACTTGACATCTGCATTCAGAACAGTTAGATACACATCTTGATGATAGTAACAAAGACAAAATTTTTCCTGGAACAGAGTATGATAGTGAAGAGGACATGCATTTCGTTGCATATCCCTAGAGATGAAGTTCCAACTACCATTTCTGTTATTATAAGATGAAATACTTCAGACTAGATTTGGTTTATTACTATTAATAATGATGGCATCAGTCCTGACAAAGAACTGGGTTGGACTGGAAATGAACTTGATATTAAAAGGCTGAAACTTTGTCTTCTTTCATTTTTCATGCATATATTCATTCATTTATCCACTTACAAAGTATTTGTAGATTTTGCCAACGTAAGTAGCTACTGTTGGCCCCAAATCTTTATAGGTTTTAGAAATGCTACTGTAGACCATTAGAGTTGGGCATTTGGTTGTACAATAATAAATAACATGAACATAGTTGGAAATAACATCATATAGTAATGATGAAAATCACATAAGTAAAAATATTACATATATGTATGGTGAGGTCAGTGCTATTGAACTGAAAACACAGGATGGTTTAGAAGCACAGATGACATGTCCTGATGTAGATATGGGGGATTGAGGCCATGGATGGATAATTATAGGAAAGGACCACCAAATTGAGAGCTAAAGGGTGTGTCTGGAGGAGATGGGGCAGGATTATTAGGTAGGAAAAGGATTAAACTGTTCCAAGCCGAGGGAGTAGCATATGTGAAGGCCCACAAGTCGGAAATAGTTCATTCTTCTTCCCTTTTTCCTGGTGTTAGACATTTCTCTAAACACCCTAAAGAAAAGGGGAAAATATTAAGCATATTTAGATAAGAAACAGTCAAGTCATTTATTGACTTGTCCCTTATTGTGCATTTCCTCTGTAGAATGACCATGCAGTATTCCGTGTCTCCTTTGCTGGAAAGTGCATAGTTGGTTTGCAAGCTCTAACTCATGGCACCTCCTTATGAAAACTTTTCTGAAGTCATAGCACAAGTTTAATAATTTCCTCTACTGTGCTTTGATGTAAAACATGATATTTAAGCCAAAGTGGCTAACCATGTATATCCAAAAATTCTTGCTAGAAGAGAGTTTTTAATGGCAATATAAAGAAAACAGCATAGTTTTATGAAATGAGCAGTTCCAATATCACCTCAGATGACATTGTGTAAAGTATAAAATGGTTACTATAGTAAGTATAATAACCATAGTATAAAAATAAAAACTATAATATAATAACCATAGTATAATAATTATAATAAGTATAATATAATGGTTATTTTACACTTTACACAATGCTAAGTGAAAAATGATTAATTCCTTTTATCATTATTATACTTTAAGTTCTGGGGTACATGTGCAGAACGTGCAGTTTTGTTATATATGTATACATGTGCCATTGTGGTTTGCTGCATCCATCCCCCATCATCTACATTAGGTATTTCTCCTAATTTTAGCCCTCCAAAATCCCCCACCTCCTGCTATCCCTCCCTTAACCCCTCCCACCCCCTACAGGCCCAAGTGTGTGATGTTCCCCTCCCTGTGTCCATGCCTTGGAAAATAATTATTTCATGAAAACCATCATGATAGTGAGTGAAAGAAAACTGGTTCCTCAGAATCAATTCAAAATGCTCAGATTGGAGAAACAGAAGCTGTAGCAGTTAGCTGCCATTTACATAAACTAAGTAAAACAACCAGCTGATATCAAGCAACACTCACTGGAGGGAAATACACCTTTCCCTAAAATTTATTATATGAAAACCACTGTTTGCAGAAACAAGTACTAAAGAATTCTGTGATTTGTCAAATAGGCTCTGATATAGTTTGGCTGTGTCCCTTCCCAAATCTCATCTTGAATTATAGTTCCCATTATCCACAAGTGATGTGGGACGGCCAAGTGGAGATAATTGACCCATAGGGGTGGCTTTATCCATGCTGTCCTTGTGATAGTGAGTTAGTTCTCATGAAATCTGATGGTTTTATAAAGTGCTTTTCCCCCTTTTGCTTGGCGCTTCTTGCTGCTGCCATGTGAAGAAGGATGTGTTTGCTTCCTCTTCTGCCATGATTATAAGTTTCCTGAGGCCTTCCCAGTCATGGTGAACTGTGATAAACCTCTTTTCTTTATAAATTACTGAGTCTTGAGTATGTCTTTTTAGTGACATGAAAACAGATTAATATAAGCTCCAAAAGCAGAAGCCAATATCAGTGTGTACATCTTGATGTTCACAAACAAACATGTGCCAATGCATACTGGCACCACAGGAGGAAGTATATTTTAGATGAGAATATTTTTTGGCCACATTTTTAAGGACTTCCAGGGAAGTCATTTACACTTTTCTCACCATGTGAGGAAACAGCTAGAACTTACCATCTATTAGCCAGAAAGGAATCCTTGCTAGAAAGTGAATCTGCCTTATTCTTGAACTTCCCAGCCTTCAGACTTATGAGAAATAAATTTCCATTGTTTGTAAGTTACTCAGTCTATGATAAATTGTTAAGGCAGCTTGCACAGACTAAGACAACTGGTAAAATCTGATTAAGGAGCACCTATACAATATCCCAAGTTAAGAAGGACTTCTGTCTTGTTTCCTCAATACACATATAAAGGGGTAGAAAATGTGTAATACTATTCGTCGCCCAGCAAAAGGGTCATGGCTGACACTCATATAACGAAAGACATATTAACAAGAGCAAAGTATAACAAATTTATTTAATCAAAGTTTAATGTGACATGGGAGCATTGGGAAATTAAGACCCAAAGACCCAGGGATGATTATCTGGTTTTATGATTAGAAATGATGTAGAATGGACAGTCATGTAAAAATGTGAGTGGACTGTCAGGTATGAGCTAACAGTAATAGACTGAAGGGGAAACTCCATGAGGCCTGACTGCCCAGATTCCTCCTGATTTCCTATGTACCATTCTTTCCTCCTGAGTATGGGACAGGACTCCTCCAGAATGATGCCCTTTAAGGAAGAAAGGAAACAGTGACTTTCTGGGTTTTATGGCTTGGTTGGGAGAGAGTGATTCTGATTTCTATGACTCACATTGGGAAGAGAAATTCTGTTTCTATCACATACTTCAGGGGAGAAGGAGAGGTGGGAGACATAGGGCAGGAGAAGGTCAGAGAGAAACTTTTAAGGCTGCTTCTGAGGCCTTCCAATCTCCCTTAGTTTGAAGTACTCGCATGCCAAAACATTATACTTTGGAGAATTGTTTTCTGAGCCATGACGCATATGTAGGACAGTACTTTATTCATCTCTTCATCCCTGCATTTGTGGTCATATATATACATACACACAATTTTATACATTTTTATTCCTATATACATCAGACTATCAGAGGGTGAGGTTCTCAAATTAAAAGGGACTTAATGTTATGTTATCTCATTTGTCTAGTATAAAGTTTCTCTTTCTATTTTAGCAGGTAAATGAACATGGTTGGGTAGATTCATGACCAAAAACTGTATAGCATAGTAATACTGTTAGTTATGCTATAGGGTTTAAAAGTACAGATTTTAAAAATAGCATCATTAAATTATATCTTAAGATGTTTAAGTTGAATTAGAGGGAGATAAATTTCAGTGGTAATCAGTGAGAAATCAATCTTTACAGATGAACCAGGGATGGGAATCTCTGATATTTATGCAGAATAACAGCTGACAGAGCAAATCATGTTAGCTCACTCACATGAGAGAGTATGAATATAATTTTATCTTGTTTTATTTCTATCCCTGAAGTGTGCTGTATAATATTTCTTTGGCAGTAAAGATAAGAAGCAGAGGTTACAACCATCCTACAAAGAAGACTTTAGTGTGTGTGCCAGAGCAATTAATGAATATAATATTTTATTAAATGAATTATATCTCTGAAATATCTGTAAATATGTTTTTCAATGGAACATTTTATACTTAGATTTATTATAAATACATTAAGAGAGCTTACAGAATGAATGAACTTCTTTTGTGAATTCTCTTGGAAAACTAATAGTCAACTTTTAATTTACTACAAGTATGTTGAATTTGCTTAAGATAAGAAAAAAATGTATATCCAAATATCCGCTATGGGCACATGTTATACATACCTACAGAAAAACACACACTAAAAGTAAAATATTGGGAAAAAGTCAATCTTAGATTGTCTAGCATTGAGGAAATAATTCTGCTTCTAGAAAAAAAAGTACTTATAAAAATATGTCAAATGAAATACTTATATGTATAAACAGTGTAAAATGTAGAATAACAACAAAAACATACTCATTTGCATAAAAACTTTCCTCTAAAGAGATTAAAGAACTCTCTGGTGCATTATCTCATTTAACCTTTACTTCCTCCCTGCTTGAAAATTTAATAATTCAACATCTATAACATTTTATTAATTCCCAGATCCCTCTATATTTTCTAAAGTAGAAAAGCTTAAATCTGACAAAACTTCTACAAGCTTGCTTCAAAGCTGAATCTAAAATACGGAGATGATTATTATTACCACAAACTCTAAGATCAAATATTTTAAAGACAAGAATTTCTAAAATATCAATCTGTTCTAAATATACTTACAAACAGTTGCAGGAAAATCATGAATTTCTCAATTCAGACAAACAATTTTAAATCAGGCTGCAATTCAGAAGTATTAACAATTAGTGATTTAACCTACTACATTAATGGTTTAAGTTTCCAAAAATGGTTCCTTTGTCAAGAATCTCTTAGTCTAAAACAAAAGGAAAATTGCTATTCTTGTTTCCATAGTCTACAACCAACAGACAACCTTTCTTTTAAAATGAAAATTATAGAACGTCTACCTGGAATTTATATTACAGGCAGTAGTGTATTACATATGTGTATATGTGTGTATACACACATATACACATATATATACCTTATAATATACATATTTGTGTCACATATGCACATGTTATATGTATGTATGTGTGAACTCAATGTGTTTTGGAGATGGGACAATTAAAGGTAATCGGGTCATAAAGGTGGATCCCTCATGAATGGGATTAATGCATTAATGAAAATAGGCCAGAGAGCTAACTAGATCTTTCTCTGCCATGTGAGACTACAACAGGAAGTTAGGATTCTGCTTCCCAGAAGAGGACTCTCACTAGAACCCAACTGTGCTGTATCCTCATTTCAGATTTCCAGTTCCCAGTACTATAAGGAATAACTTGTTGTTGTTTATAACTCATCCACTCCATGGTCATTTAACAGCTGAAACTGACATAGCCAATATGATACTAAAAAGTTAGGAATCAGACCTTCCTTTCCTTGTGATCTTATGAAATTCATCTATTTTCTTCCTCCAACTTGCTAATCATAAATCTGATGCAGGGTATTTGTACTTGCTTTTCTTTCTGCCTGGATTTCTCCTTCCCCAGAATTCATAGACGTCTCCCTCACCTTTATTTTATTTGGGCATCTGCTGAAAAATCACCTCCTTTAAATCCTTATCTGAATGAGGTATTTAAGTAAGAATCCACATCTCCACCAGCCACCCTCTAAAACTTGCACTTGTTTCGTTTCCATGTATAGCATTCAACAGTTTGACAATGCATTATTTATTCATTTATCATTTATCACTGGTCTCTCCCCCTGAAATTCATATGCCATTAGACAGGTAAGTTATTCACTGCTGTGTTTAGAACAATGTTTGGTTCATAATAGTGACTCAATATATATTTGATGAACATATGAATTAAAGAATTCATCTAAACAAAATATCTATTATTTTCTCCCTTGAAAATATTTTACCTAATTAATTATAAAAGAAATATTAATTGGACATTGCTATTCAGAATCTTTTCAAATAATTTGGATTCTCAATATGAGATTTTTAGGAAGAAAACAGGTTGTGCTATATATAAAACATAACATAAATGACTAACAAATATATATTCTAAGGTATTTTAAAATTTCACTGAAATGATATTATTCTGAAGAATTCAACCCTGGAAGAAATGGTCAATTCTATCACTATAATATTCCCCTGTAACAATGAGATTTAACTTTTTGAGTAACAAAATATCTTACAGTTAATAAAACTATAAAAATTATGTCCTGCAAAATGTGTTTCAGCAAATATCTTAAAATGTGGTATATTCAAGTTCAGTGAACCTGGATGCAAGATTAAGAACTACAGCCATAGACCAAGAGCATTTAATATTAGAAAGAAGTTTTAGAATCCCCTAGTCAAAACCCTTCATTTTAAAAGTGGATAATTAGAACCATAGAGAGTTAACCTGGCTTGTGAAAGGTCACACAGCTGCTAAGTGATGGCTCAATATTTTAACAGAACATGAAAACCCAGTGCTTTTTCAATAACATATATGCTAAAAAGCCTTAAAAAAATAAAAAAAAATTTAAAAGTCTTTCAAAAACAAAATTTTGACACAACACCTTGCACATGTTGTGAAGTCACTTGAGAGTCTCTAATATAGTGAAATGGTAAGTACCACAAGAAAGTTCCACGAGGTCTTGTATTGTATACTTGTTTTTCCAAAATGCTTTATATTTTTTCGCAATGTACATACACAACTCCAACTGTCTATGTATGTACAATTCTTCAATGTCTTTTAAAATTCTCTCAATACATATATCATTATATTTGCTAAGTAAATATTTTCTTAAGCTAATATGTTCATTTTTAATATTTAATGAAGGTGGAATTTTTGACAAAAGCATGTGCTACACTATTATTTCTTATCCTGATTTGTTGGCAATAATTTATATGTACTTTTTCTCATTTTTAAGCATTTATTTATATTTTTTGTACATATATATGTCTTTGGGGGATATTAATTTTGCAATAGAGAAAAAATATACAATTAAAATTTTAATAGTTGATTGAAATAAAGCCTTGTTTGAATTAAAGCATTTTTTGGGTTCTCTTTCAGCAACAGTATGAGAGCTTATCCCATGTTCATTGATTCAACTATGACAGGATGTCTATACAGTATGCATTTGATAGATTTTAAAAAAATTCACTTAAAAAAACTGTTTCTTTTTCGTGTCCACCTTAATTATTCTAGACAATATAGAAATGAGGCTATCAGCCTTGGTGGCAAAATATATAAGAAGAACAGATACCCATAGGGAAACTACTCAACAGAAATGTAAAATATGATGAGCAGAGTAAATTATCAGAAAGAATTCTAGCCTAAAAACATTGTTACAAATTTAATTGTGAAATGAGTCAAAATCGCTTCAGTGCCATGACTTTTGAAGCACAGGTAAGATAACTTAAGAAATACATTAACTGACCTTTTCTCTTTAAGCTGTTCTTGAATTATAAAGTGATATGTAAAAGAGGTGGTGCTGTAAGAGACATACGAAGCTACGCTGAAAACTTGAGAAAATTTACTACTGCCCTAGAAATGGCTAATAGCAGAAGAGTAAATAAAAAATCCATAATAATCTTGAATAAATATTTAGGTAATAGCTAGTTAATTTGGGACATAGAAGAGAACAAGAGATCTAAAGCATGTGGAAATTCTTGTTTATCAATTTAAAAATTAAATATTTAAATAAATCTTTACAATATGATATAAAATGATAAAATAAATTACAATGATGAAACAGGTCCAAATATATAAATTATCACAAAGAATGCAAACGAACTAAATTTCAAAGTTAAAAGACAAAAATTCACAAATTGAATAAAATGAATTCAACTTCCAGAAATTCACTGTTTACAAGAGGCATGAAAAAGCATATAACCAAATCATTTTTTAAAAATGAGAAAAGACACATGAAGCAAATGTTAACTCCAACATAATGTTTCAAATTAATATCATATACAATAACCATGATTAAAAAAGTAAAGAAATAAACCTACAGAAATGAGACTAAAACATTAATTATAAAGAAAAATCAATTTTATATTGTAAATCACTTATACAATAAGCTGAAAACGAAGCAAGATTTGATAGAACTATAGAGAAGAACTGACAAATCTACTTTATGAATTATATCTTATTTCTCTATTATTGATAATTCAACACTTTGGCAATAATTTAACAAGGATGTAGAAGATCCTAAGCAAAGTGACAGTTTAATCTAATGAAAGTCTTTAGTAAGGAAGTCTTTGCCCATGCTATGTATTGAATGATATTGACTAAGTTTCCTTCTAGGGTTTTTATGATATTAGGTCTTATGTTTAATTCTTTAATCTGTCTTGGGTTAATTTTTGTATAAAGTATAAGGAAAGGGTCCAGTTTCAGTTTTTCTGTGAATACCAGTTTTCCCAACACCATTTATTAAATAGGGTGCTTGTTTTTGTCAGGTTTGTCAAAGATAAGATGGCTATAGATATATGGCATTATTTCTGAGGCCTCTGTTCTGTTCTATTGCCCTATAGCTCTGTTTTGGTACCAGTACCATGCTGGTTTGATTACTGTAGTCTGGTAGTATATATAGTTTGAAGTCAGGTAGTGTGATGCCTCCTGCTTTGTTCTTTTTGCTTAGGATTGTCTTGACTTGGTTGTCAGGCACTTTCTTGGTTCCATATAAAATTTAAAGTACTTTTTTTCTAATTCTGTGAAGAAAGTCAAAGGCAACTTGATGAGGATAGCATTGAATCTACAAATTACTTCCGGCAGTATGGCCATTTTCACAACACCGATTCCTCCTATCCAAGAGCATGGAATGTTTTCCCATCTGTTTGCGTCCTCTCTTATTTACTTGAGCAGTGATTTGTAGTTCTCTTTGAAGAGGTCCTTCACATCCCTTGTAAATTGTATTTCTAGGTATTTCGTTCTCTTTGTAGCAATTATGAATGGGAGTTCACTCATGATTTGGCTCTCTGTTTACCTATGATTGCTGTAAAACAATACTTGTGATTTTTGCACATTGATTTTGTATCCTGATACTTTGCTAAAGCTGCTTATCAGCTTAAGGAGATTTGGGCTGAGACAATGGGTTTTTAAAAATATACAATTATGTCATCTGCAAACAGAGACAATTTGACTTCCTTTCTTCCTATTTGAATACCATTTATTTCCTTCCCTTGCCTGATTGCCCTAGCCAGAACAAACACCAAAAGCTATGGCAACAAAAGCCAAAATTTAAACATGGGATCTAATTAAATTAAAGAACTTCTGCACAGCCAAAGAAACCATCATCAGAGTGAAGAGGCAACCTACAGAATGGGTGAAAAATTTTCCAATCTATCCATCTCATGAAGGGAGCCAATATCCAGAATCTACAAAGAACTTAAACAAATTTACAAGAAAAAAAAAATCAAAAAGTGGGCAACAGATAACAACAGACATTTTTCAAAAGAAGACATTTATGCAGCCAAAAAACATATGAAAAAAATTGCATCATCACTGCTCATTAGAGAAATGAAAATCAAAACCACAATGAGATACCACGTCACACCCATCAGAATGGCAATCATTAAAAAGTCGGGAAACAACAGATGCTGGAGAGGATGTGGAGAAATAGGAACTCTTTTACACTGTTGGTGGGAATGTAAATTAGTCCACCCGCTGTGGAAGACAGTGTGGCAACTTCTCAAGGGTCTAGAAATAGAAATATCATTTGACCCAATAATCCCATTACTGGATATATACCCAAAGGATTATAAACCATTCTAACATAAAGACACATGCATCCATATGTTTATTGCAGCACTATCACAATAGCAAAGACTTGTAACCAACTTACATGTCCATCAATGATAGACTGGTTAAAAAAAATGTGGCACATACACACCATAGAATACTATACAGCCATAAAAAAGAATGGTTTCATGCCTTGCAGGGACAAGGATGAAGCTGGAAACCATCATTCTCAGTAAACTAACACAGAAGAAACACTCAGACAGTGCATATTCTCACTCATCAGTGGGTGTTGAACAATGAGAACACATAGACACAGGAGGGGAACATTACACATCAGGACCTGTCGGGGGTGGGAGGCTAGGGTAGGGATAGCATTAGGAGAAATACCTAATATTGTTAATGGGTTGATGGGTGCAACAAACCACCATGGTACATATATACCAATGTAACAAACCTGCATGTTCTGCACAAGTGTCCAAGAACTTAAAGTATAATAAAAAGAAAAAAAAATAAAGAAAGTCAGGAGGTAACATTTAAGCTGAGACCCATGAGATGACAAGAAGCCAACTACACAGAAAGTCACAGGTATAGCATGTTCAAGCAGAAGGGTCAACATGTGCACAGGCCAGATAGCAAAGCTTGGTATATTTCTCTCCAGAGAAAATATGTATGTATTTGTGACTGTATTCATGTGCACATATAGGTTGATAAATATCTATATAACTAAAGCTATCTCAAATTACATAATAGTAAAAGCATGGGCTTTGGACTCAAACAGCCCAAGTGCAAATCCTGCTACTTATAATTAGCAGCAAAGGCTGTTCAGCAGTTCACTTAACTCCTAGTTTCCACTCTATCTTCTGTTAAATGAGGCTTGTTGTGTACATGCATCAGGATTCTTGTAGAGGTTAAATGCGATAATGTGTGTTAAGTATCTAGCAAGATAATAGAATAAATACTATATAATGTGAATAAAAAGAAAATATTTAGAGTTCTCTGCCCAGTAATTAGAGTGAATGTGCATTTTTATTAACACGAATGAAACATTTACAATAATGAGTTATTTACAAGATAAAACTCCTCAAAAAGTAAATAATAGTTGTCAAAAATATATTCTTTCACTACATTACAACAGTTATAATTACTGAAAATATAAATTTTAAACCATCCTATATTTGGAAAGAAAAAACTACATATTAGGTAACTAAATAAAGACTAAATCATAATCAAATAATGTGGAAAATGGAACAAATAGTAGAATGCATTAAAATTATACTGTAAACAGACCGTACGTGGGTTTTGAGGTTTTTTTTAATTGCATTTTAGGTTTTAGGGTACATGTGAAGAACATGCAAGATTGTTGCATAGGTACACACATGGCAGTGTGATTTGCTGCCTTCCTCCCCATCACCTATATCTGGCATTTCTCCCCATGCTATCTCTCCCCACCTCCCCACTCTCCCATCCCTCCCCCATTTCCTCCCAACAGACCCCAGTATGTAGTGCTCCCCTCCCTGTGTCCATGTGTTCTCATTGTTCAACACCCGCCTATAAGTGAGAACATGCAGTGTTTGATTTTCTGCTCTTGTGTCAGTTTGCTGAGAATGATGGTTTCCAGGTTCATCCACGTCCCTGCAAAGGACATGAACTCATCCTTCTTGATAGCTGCATAATATTCCATGGTGTATATGTACCACATTTTCCCTGTCCAGTCTATCATCAATGGGCATTTGGGTTCGTTCCAGGTCTTTGCTATTGTAAACAGTGCTGCAATGAACATTTGTGTGCATGTGTTCTTATAGTAGAATGATTTATAATCCTTTGGATATATACCCAGTAATGGGATTGCTGGGTCAAATGGAATTTCTATTTCTAGGTCCTTGAGGATTCACCACACTGTCTTCCACAATGGTTGAACTAATTTACACTCTTACCAACAGTGTAAAAGTGTTCCTATTTCTCCACATCCTTTCCAGCATCTGTTGTCTCTAGATTTTTTAGTAATCACCATTCTAACTGGCATGAGATGGTATCTCAATATAGTTTTGATTTGCATTTCTCTAATGACCAGTGATGATGAGTATTTTTTAATATGTTTGTTGGCCTCATGTATGTCTTCTTTTGTAAAGTATCTGTTCATATCCTTTGCCCACTTTTGAATGTGTTTGTTTGTTTTCTTCTTGTAAATCTGTTTTAGTTCTTTGTAGATTCTTGATATCAGCCCTTTGTCAGATGGGTAAACTGCAAAAATATTTTTCCCATTCTGTTGGTTGCTGATTCACACTAATGACTGTTTCTTTTGCCGTGCAGAAGCTGTGGAGTTTGATTAGGTCCCATTTGTCTATTTTGGCTTTTGTTGCCAATGCTTTTGGTGTTTTGGTCATGAAGTCCTTGCCTATGCCTGTGTCCTGAATGGTTTTGCCTAGGTTTTCTTCTAGGGTTTTTATGGGGTTAGGTCTTATGTTTAAGTCTTTAATCCATCTGGAATTAATTTTAGTGTAAGGTGTCAGGAAGGGGTCCAGTTTCTGCTTTCTGCATGTGGCTAGCCAGTTTTCTGAACACCATTTATTGAACAGGGAATCCTTTCCCCATTGCTTGTTTTTGTCAGGTTTGTCAAAGATCGGGTGATTGTAGATGTGTTGTATATAGTATTGAGATGTTATACTAGTTGTGCTTTCTGGAGAAAATTATTGCCTTTCATGACTATATTGAAAAGAAAAAAATTAATACAACAAACATACTGTCCATCATTAATTATTAGAAAACAATCAGAATAAACCCAAATGAATGGAATGATAAATTAAAGAATAAAACCAGAGACTAATAAGCTACAAAATGAAGATACTGTACAGAAAACAACAAAGCCAAATCTTCTTCATTGTAAATGCTGACAATATCAACAAATCTCTGGCAATGCTTATCAAGAGAAGAGGAAAAAAGTTATAAAAATATTTTGAATAAAAATATATACATATATTTTTATTCAAAATATATGAATAAAAGAGGGAAGAGGCAGAGCTGAAAACAGGGAGATCAGTGATATGGCTTGGCAGGACTCACCCCTACAAAGACCAACAAACTGAAGCCCTTTCACTTGAGAGTTTTGCAGCCAGCACATCAGTCCAAGCTCGACCTGGGATGATCTAGCTCAGTGAGGGGAAAGGTAAGCTCAGTGGGGGGAAAGGTATCTGCCATTGAGAAGGCTGGTATAATCTCATCTGTGTAAACAAAAGCCAGAGAAAGCAGCTGGGCTGAGTCCGTGGCAGCCCAGCAGCACCTCTGCAGGCAGACAAGGGACAGAGTGCCTCCTCAAGTGGATCCCTGACCCCTGAATAACCAAAAAAAGCGCCTCATATAGGAAAGCTCAGGCAGATACCTGACGGGTAGCTTTCTGGGATGAAGCTACCAGAGGAAAGATCAGGTAGCAACCCTCACTGCTCTGCATCCCCTGCAGGTTATTCCCAGGCAAGCAAGGTCTGGAGTGGACCTCCAGCCATCCTACAGCAGAGGGGCCTGACTGTTAGAAGGAAAACTAAGAAATGAAAATAAATAGCTTCAATATCAACAGAAACAACATCCACTCAGAGAGCCCATCTGAAATCACCAACTTCAAAGATCAAAGGTAAATAAACCCACAAAGATGGGAAGAAACCAGCACAAAAAGGATGAAATCATCAAAGACAAGAATGCCTACCCTCCTCCATGGGATTACAACTCCTCACCAGTGAGGGAACAAAACAGGATGGAGAGTGAGTCTGATGAGTTGACAAAAGCAGTCTTTAGAAGGTGGGTAATAACATACTTCTCTGAGCTAAAGGAATATGTTCTAACTCAATGCAAAGAAACAAAGAAACTAAAAACCATGAAAAAGATTAGACAAAATAATAACGAGAATAACCAGCTGAGAGAAGAACATAAATGACTTGATGGAGCTGAAAAACACAGCATGAGAACTTCTTGAAGCATACACAAGTTTCAATAGCCAAATCAATCAAGCAGAAGAAAGAGTATCAGAGATTGAAGATCAACTCAATGAAAAAAAACAAGAAGGCAAGATTACAGAAAAAAGAGTGAAGAGATATGAACGAAGCCTCCAAGAAATGTGGGATTTTATGAAAAGACCTAATCTATGCTTTATAGATGCACCTGAATATGACAGGGAGAATGAATCCAAGCTGGAAAACACTCTTCAGGATATTATCCACGAGTACTTCCCCAACCCAGCAAAGCAGGCCAACATTCAAATCTAGGAAATACAGAGAACACCACAAAGATACTCATTAAAAAGAGTAACCCCAAGGCACACAATCATCAGATTCGTGAGGGTTGAAATGAAGGAAAAATGCTAAGGGCAGTCAGAAAGAAAGGTTGGGTCACCCACAAAGGAAAGCCCATCAGACTCACAGTGGACCTCTGGGCAGAAACCCTGCAAGCTAGAAGAGAGTGGGGCCAATATTCAACATCCCTAAAGAAAATAACTTTCACTCAGAATTTCATATCCAGCCAAACTAAGGTTCATAAGTTAAGGAGAAATAAAAATCCTTTATGGACAAACAAATGCTGAGAGATTTGCTGCCACCAGACTTGCCTTACAAGAGTTCCTGAAGGAAGTACTAAACATGGAAAGGAGCAACCAGTACCAGCCACCATAAAAACATACCAAATGGTAAAGACCAGCGATGCAATGAAGAAACTGTGTCAACTAATGGGCAAAACAACTAGCCAGTAACAAAATGGCAGGGTCAAATTTTCACATAACAATATTAATGTTATATGTAAATGGCCTAAATGCCTCAATCAAAAGACACAGACTGGCAAATTGGATAAAAAGCCAAGACCCATAGGTGTGCTGTATTCAGGAGACCCAACTCACATGCAAAGACACACACAGATTCAAAATAAAGGGATGGAAGAGGATTTACCAAGCAAATGGAGAGCAAACCAAAGCAGGGGTTGCAATCCTAGTCTCTGATAAAACAAATTTTAAACCAACAAAGATCAAAAGAGACAACAAACGGCATTACATAATGGTAAAAGGATCAATGCAACAAGAAGAGCTAACTATCTTAAGTATATATGCACCCAATACAGGAGCAACCAGATACATAAAGCAAGTTCTTAATGACCTACAAAGAGACTTAGATTCCCACACAACAATGGTGGGAGACCTCAAGCCTCCACTGTCAATATTAGACAGATCAACAGGACAGAAAATCAATAAGGATATCCAGTACTTGAATGCAGATACGGACTCAGTGGACCTAATAGACATGTACAGAATACTCCACCCCAAATTTACAAAGAATATACATTCTTTTCAGCACCACATCGCACTTACTCTAAAATTTACCACATAATTGGAAGTAAATCCTCAGCAAATGCAAAAGAATGGAAATAATAGCAAACAGTCTTTCAGACCATAGTGCAATCAAATTAGAACTCAGGATTAAGAAACTAACTCAAAACTGCTCAACCACATGGAAACTGAACAACCTGCTCCTGAATGACAACTGGATAACAATAAAAGGAAGGCAGAAATAAAGATGTTCTTCAAAATCAATGAGAATGAACACATAACATACCAGAATCTCTGGGACACATTTAAAGCAGTGTCTAGAGCAGTAAATGCCCACTTGAGAAGTGAGGAAAGATTTGAAATTGCAACCCTATCATCAAAGTTGAAAGCACTAGAGAAGCAAGATCAAACAAATTCAAAAAGGTCACAGAAAGCAAGAAATAGCTAAGATCAGAGCAGAACTGAAGGAGACAGAGACACAACAAAACCATTAAAAAATCAGTAAATCCAGGAGGCGTTTTTTGAAAAGATCAACAAAGTAGACAGACTGCTAGACAGACTAATAAAAAAGAAAAGAGAGAAGAATCGAATAGATGCAATAAAAACTGATAAAGGGGATATTACCACTGATTCCACAGAAATACAAACTACCATCAGAGATTACTACAAACAACTCTATGTGCATAAACCAGTAAATCTGAAAGAAATGGATAAATTGCTGGGCACTTGCACCCTCCCAAGAATAAATCATGAAGAAATGGAAACCCTGAATAGACCAATAAGAAGGTCTAAAGTTGAGGCAGCAATTATTAGCCTACCAACCAAAAAAGTCCAGGTCCAGACAGATTCATAGCTGAATTCTACCAGATGTACAAGGAGGAGCTGGTACCATTCCTTCTGAAACTATTCCAAGCAATACAAAAAAGAGGGAATCCTTGCTAACTCATTTTATGAGACCAACATCATCCTGATAACAAAACCTTACAGAAACACACCTAAAAAAAAACTTCAGGCCAACATTCATTATGTGTATCGATGCAAAATTCTTCAATAAAAACTGGCAAACCAAATGCAACAGCACATCTAAAACTTTATCCATCATGATCAAGTAGGCTTCATCCCGGGGATGCAAGGCTGGATCAACATACGCAAATTTACAAATGTAATCCAACACATAAACAGAACCAAAGACCGAAACCACATGATTATCTCAAGAGATACAGAGAAGGCCTTTGACAAAATTCAACAGCCCTTTATGCTAAAAACCCTCAATACACTAGGTATCGATGAAACTTATCTAAAAATGATGAAAGCTATTTATGGCAAACCCACAGCCAATATCATTCTGAATGGGCAAAAACAGGAAGCATTCCCTTTGAAAACTGGCACTAGACAAGGATGCTCTCACCACTCCTTCTCAACACAGTATTGGAAGTTCTAGCCAGAGCAATCAGGCAAGAGAAAGAAATAAAAGGTATTCGATTAGGAAAAGAGGAAGTCAAATTGTCTCTATTTGCAGATAACATGACTGTATATTTGGAAGACTCCATTGTCTCAGCCCAAAATCTTTTTAAGCTGATAAGCAACTTCAGCAAAGTCTCAGGATACAAATCCATGTGCAAAAATCACAAGCATTCCTATATGCCAATAACAGACAGAGAGCCAAATCATGAGTGAACTCCCATTCACAATTGCTACAAAGAGAATAAAATACCTAGGAAAACAGCTAACAAAAGGATGTGAAGGATCTCTTCAAGGAGAACTACAAACCACTTCTCAAGGAAATAAGAGAGGAGAGGACACAAACAGATGGAAAAACATTCCATGCTCATGGTTAGGAAGGATCAATATCATGAAAATGGCCATACTGTCCAAAGTAATATATAGAGTCAACACTATTCCAACCAAACTACCATTGACCTTCTTCACAGAACTGGAAAAAAACACTGTAAAATTCATACGGAACCAGAAGAGAGCCTGCATAGCCAAGACAATCCTAATCAACAAGAACAAAGCTGGAGGCACCACAGCATCGTACTGGTACTGAAACAGAGATATAGACAAGAGGAACATAACAGAAGCCTCGGAAACAATGCCACACATCTACAACTTTCTGATCTTTGACAAATCTTACAAAAACAAGCAATGGGGAAAGGATTCCCTGTTTAATAAATGGTGTTGGGAAAACTGGTTAGCCATTGGCAGAAGGCTCAAACTGGATCCCTTCTTTACACCTTACACTAACATTAACTCCAGATGGAATAATGATTCAAACATAAGATGTAACACCATAAAAACCCTAGAAGAAAACCTAGACAATACCATTCAGTACATAGGCATAGGCAAGGACTTGATGACTAAAACATCAAAAGCAATGGCAAAAAAGCCAAAATAGACATGGGATCTAATTAAACTTAAGAGCTTCTGCACAGCACAAGAAACAATCATTATAGTGAACCAGCAACCAACAGAATGGGAAAAGTTATTGCAATCTATGCATCTGACAAAGGGCCAATATTCAGAATCTATAAAGAACTGAAGCAGATTTACAAGAAAAAAACAAACAAAGCCATTCAAAAGTGAGTGGAGGATATGAACAGACACTTTTCTAAAGAAGATATTTATGAGGCCAACAAAGATTTAAAAAAATGCTCATCATCACTAGTCATTAAAGAAATGCAAATCAAAACCACATTGAAATACCATCGCAAGTCAGTTAGGCTGGCAATTATTAAATAATCTGGAGATAAGAGATGCTGGAGAGGATGTGCAGAAATAGAAACACTTTTACACTGTTGGTGGGAGTGTAAATTAGTTCAACCATTGTGGAAGACAGTGTGGCGATTCCTGAAGGTTCTAGAAATAGAAATTCCATTTGACCCAGCAATCCTATTACTGGATATATACCCAAAGGATTATATATCATTCTATTATAAAAACACATTGCACATGTATGTTTATTGCATCACTGTTTACAATAGCAAAGACCTGGAACCAACCCAAATGCCCATCAGTGATAGACTGGACAAAGAAAATATGGCACATATACACCATGAAATACTATGCAGCCATAAA
Organism: Sapajus apella; assembly: GCF_009761245.1. Lineage (NCBI taxonomy): Eukaryota > Metazoa > Chordata > Mammalia > Primates > Cebidae > Sapajus > Sapajus apella. The sequence continues at coordinate 32,669,745 of NW_022436945.1, forward strand.
AAAGGATGAGTTCGTGTTCTTTGTAGGGACATGGATGAATCTGGAAACCATCATTGTCAGCAAATGGACACAAAAGCAGAAAACCAAACACTGCCCTTTCTTACTTATAGGCAGGTGTTGAACAAAGAGAACACATGGGCACAGGGAGGGAATATCACACACTGGGGTCTGTTAGGGGTTGGGGGGCTAGAAGAGGGACAGCTGGGGGTGGGAGGTTGGGGAGGGATAACACTGGGAGAAATGTCTGATGTAGGTGACGGGGGGATGGAGACAGCAAATAACCATGGCATGTGTGTACCTATGCAACAATCCTGTAAGATCTGCACATGTACCCCAGAACTTAAAGTACAATTAAAAAAATTATATATATATATATATATATGGACAAAAGGTATTAGACAATAACAATAGAATATAAGTAACTATATATCAATATCAAATAGTTTTAAAATGTATATAAAAGGGACAAATTTCTTGAGAAAATCTTTCTACTAAAAAGGTTTTAGGAGAATGAAAAGATTAAAGATTTCTATAATAATTAAATAAGCTGATGTCAGGATTAAAACTTTTCTGCATAGAAAACACCAGGCCCAGAAAGTTTTGTAAGAAAATTCTATTAACTTTTCAAAGAACAGATTACCCCAATTCTATTTAAACTTTTCTAGGGAGTAGGAGAAAAAGGAAATGTTCTTCAATTCATTCTAAGAAGCCAGCATAAACCTGATAGATATATTATCCTAAATGTAAAAATTTTAGAAGACTTATTATCATAAAGATGTGAATTTGCTACAAATTGACCTTTATATTCATGAAATTCTAAGAAAAATCCTATCTTTTAATGAATTTTAACACTATTATAAAATTTACATGCATAGCTATAATTCTAAGAAAACAGAGCACATCCAAAGAATAACCAAAAGGGAATTGCCATATTGGATTTTAAGCTTCTCTATGAAGATGTGTTTATAAATTGACTGAGAAGACAGAGAGACGGAGAGAGAGAAAGAGAGACAGAGAGAATAAGTGTTGATTAAGTGACCTACCAATGTAGGAAACTTTTATATATGTTAGAGCTGTCAGTTCAGATAAGCACTAAAAGAAAAAAACTTCAATTAGTGGAGTTTGGAAAAAATAATGATTTACTTAAGGAATTATAGCATTAATTCCTGTCATCACTATATGTTATAATCAACTTCAGATACATTACAAAGTTATATATTTAAACTCTTAGTGGAAAACATAAATACAACTTAAAAATTAGAGAATAAAAATATGTATTACTTTTAATCTGTGTATTTATATTTAAATAATAACTCTTCTAAACAGCATAAAATTTAGCATTAAATTTATTTATCCTGATAATCACTATATATTATAATCAACTCCAGATGCATTACAGAGTTATATATCTAAACTCTTAGTTTAAAACATAGGTAAATGCAACTTAAAAATTGGAGAATAAAAATATACATGACTTTCAATCTGTGTATTTATATTTAAATATCTCTTCTAAACAGGGTAACATTTAGTGTTAAATTTATTTAGCATGACAATCACTGCCTGATATAATTTTGCCTGGTCCCCATCCACATCTCGTCTTGAATTGTAGTTCCCATAATCCCAACGTGTCACAAGAGGGACCAGAAGTAGATAATTGAATCACAAAGGTAGTTTCAAAATGTTATCTTTTGGATTTCAGTGATTTATTCTCATGATAGTGAGTTAGTTTTCATGAGATCCGATGGTTTTACAAGGAGCTCCCCTTTTCCCTGGGCACTCATCCTCCTTCCTGTTGCCCTGTGTAGAAATATTTGCTTCCTCTTCTGCCTTAATTGTTAGTTTCCTGAAGCCTCCCTAACCATGCTGAACTGAGTCAATTAAACCTCTTCTCTTTATAAATTATCCAATCTCAAGTACGTCTTTATTAGCAGTGTGAGAATGGACCAATGCAGTAAATTGATATCACAAAGAGTGAAGTGGTGCTATAAAGACACCTGAAAATGTGGAAGTGACTTTGGAACTGGGTAACAGGGTTTATAAATTACCCAGTCTCAAGTATGTCTTCACAGAAGCATGAGAACAGACTAATACTCTGTATTTAAATTACAGTGCTTAATCCACTTACATTTAATGGATTTAAATGTCTTCACGTGGCCTCTTCTCTGTGTCTGTTCCTGCCTGGTATCATTTCCTCCTATTATAAGGACACCAGTCATATTGGATTAAGACACCACTCATTATCTTATTTGACCTTCATTGCATTTTCTAAGGTGCTGTCTCCAAATATAGTCAATTTAGATGTTAAGGCTTCAATATATGAATTTTGGGGGTCACAATCCCATCCATAATACTGGGCTCCACTTCTGTTGTTTTTAACCATATATTCATTTTATTGTTTAGTCATTAATGTAATTGTCTTGAAATTGTAATACATAATCTTAACTTATGAAATTCTACCTGAGATTAGTATTATGCCATTTTATATATTATCCAGGAAACATACAATATAATTCCATTGATTACTCAGTTGTTTTGATTATTGATGTTATGTTTTGTTCCTCCTATGCATTAAAAAACTCAAAATACATTATTAGAATATTTTATTTATTTACTTTTCTTCATTTTTTCCCATTATCTTTATCCTTTCTTTGTGTTACAAACAATCCAGTTATACCCTTTTCATTATTTAAAAATGTACAATAAATTATTGTTGACTGTAGTCACTCTATTGTGCTATCAAGTATTACATCCTATGCATTCTATCTAAGTACATTTTTGCACCCATTAACCATCCACCCCACCCTATCTATTACTCTTTCCAGCCTCTGGTAATAATTGTTCTGCTCTCTATCTCCATTGGTTTAATTGCTTTAATTTTTAACTCCCACAAATACATAAAAACATGCAAATTTTGTCTTTCTGTGCCTGGCTTATTTTGCTTATTGTCCTCCAGTTCTATCCATGTTGTTGCAAATGACAGGAGGTCATTCTTTTTTATGGCTGAATAATAATACATTGTGTATATGAATGTTTTTAAACTCTCAATTATTTTATAAAATAAATTAATAAAATAAAAAGTAGTCTTTAATATGAGCCTGCATACTTATCAATATCTGGTGCTCTTTATTACTTCTTATACATTTGTATTTCCTTGTATTATTTCCTTTTGTGCCTGAAGAATTTTCCTTAGTATCTGTTTTAGTACGTGTCTGCTGGCTACATACCTTCACACCTTTCATTTATGTGAAAATATCTTTATTTGGTCTTGATTTTTAAATGATAACCTTAACAGATATAAAATTACATGTTATTTTTTTTAAATCTTCTGGCTTACATCTTTTTGATAACAAGACTATCATCATTCTTATAATTATTTTGCTTTATGCTATGTATTTTTTCTGGGAATGCCTTTAAAATGCTATCTTTTGGTTTTTAGTTATTTAACTATAATGGGCTTGGTGCGACTTTCCTTTCTGTATTTCCACTAGATATTTGTTGTTACATCAGTAGGCTGAGGTTGTTTCTTCTCTCATTCTTTTCTTCTAAGCCTCCAATTACACTTAAGATAGATTTGTTGATATTTGCTCTACTCATTTTATATTTTTTATTCTTTGTACCATCTCTCTCTTCCTGTTTTAATTTAGATAAATTTTATATGTTTATTGATTTTTCTTCTGCAATGTGGTTTTAACCCCATGCAATACTTTTTAAAATGTCATGTATTTTATTTTTTATTTCTAGAATTTATTATTCACATTTTATATTCATTATTATTTACTAAGCCTAAATAAAACAGGAATTTTTCTCTCAATTTTTCAAGTTGTTAACTCAGTAGCAAACACTTTTCACATAGTTCCATATCTTAGCTAGAAGAGTTCACAAATTTATATGCCTGGGAAGATATATTAAGGGCTAATGGCATCAGGCACCTACTCCCCAGAAACTAGCCAAATAAATAGAAATTAGAAGTTCTTCTTAAATGAACAATAAACATTAAAATAATTTAAACTGAATAAAATCTGTTCTTTGAGACTTTTTTTCCAAATTTTAAACAGCGTATTTAAAGCTTTCTATGAACAGATTTTTAAAACCCCACGTCTCCTCTTAAATTACTATCTCTCCATATTTATATCTATAATTATATATATATATAATATATGTACATATATTTTACCAATCTTCTAAAGACAACTCAACTACTATTCAGAAATACTTATCTCAGTATAATGCCAATGCTAAAGTTAAAATGGTTTCTATAAATTAAAATATATACTCAGCAAATTGTTTATAAATAGTGAAAAACCAATACAAGCAGTTTATTTCCTATGATCGAAGTATTATGTTTCTGAACTACATAAGTTGACATTGACTAGGAAATGTATCTGATATTTTAGAGGCACTTGCTAATCTGGGAAGTTTAATCCCTGAAATAGCTAAATATCAATGTAAGAAAAATTTACCGTTTAGTGTTTCTCAAATCGATTTTATTCTATTGTCATGAAAGCATTGAGTATGTGGTGCAAACATTTAGTGCTGTGGGATTACCAGTGTGGGGTAACTAGTACCAAAGGTTGAAAGAGAGATGGATTTTAGAATGCTACTATGCTTGGAAGGCTGATTATCAAAACTTCTGGGACATCAGAGTTATCCTAGCATTATCCAGACCTATGGAATCAGACTGTAGCAAGTCCTAAAATTTGTCTTTTAATATGTCTTCCAATTTTTGGCGTTAATCAACCAGGTTTGGAAATATTGAATCAGATGACATTTGAGCTGAATTCTGAAGAATGCATAAACAATTGCAGAGCAGATTAGTGATAACTTGTATCTAAGAAAGAGAGACAAGCACTAAGATAAGACTATATTTTTAATGAAAAAGAGGACACAATTTAGGCTTTGTAATTTAGTAGAGTGAGTCTGCCAAGAATATAAGAATGGATAAGATTGAGAGAAGGAATACACTTGATTAGGGAGTTCATTTAAATAGGCCAGGAGAGAATTAATGAGGATTTGAACTATGACACATAGAGATTCTGGGTGACTTACAGATGTAGCTGTTTTTCTCATAGTGTAGCAATGTATTTTGATTTGACAGTGTCTTCAGTGCTTTTTGAACAGAGAAACATTGTGTGACCTTTAACTTGGCTCCATTAGAAAGAAGACCTCTTCTTAGGTAACGCCTTTGTAACTGGCTTACAAGGTCTTCAGGTCTGTATGTTTCTCTTCTGAGAAAAGGTCCTATTTCTGTCACACAAGTGGTAAATGTCTCAAATTAGATCTAACATAAGGAATAACATCTTGACTCTGTGGCTTATTTAAGATAAGGGGACAAGGCTCATGTAGGGCCAACCTACCTGCTTTCCTTTTTATCTTTGATTGATAGTTGGAAGAATATGAGCTGGGGCTATGTGTTGTGTTCCTCATTACATTAAGACAGCCCACTTGTATTAGGAAAGAATAAGGCCAACACAGAGAGAAGCAGAAACATAGGCAATCCTGATAATACTATATTTCTTTTTCTTAGTCTTCCCCAAAACAACCTACAATCTGCACTGACAAAAGTTTCTAAATATAAGCAATAAAGATCCCATTTGATTATACCAGATTGCGTAGCTTAAGTTTTTCTTTAACACAGTAGAGAAGTCCAACAACACTTCCCATTACCACTGTCAATCCCATTCTTAAAACTTCCCCCATCTCTCCAATCCCGTAGTTCAAGCTGCTTCTTAGTTGAATCAAATCCTTATTAATTATGGATCAGCTCTCTTTCAAGAGTGATTACCCATCCATCTCCTTTAATCATTGATTACAATGATCATTAAAATTGGAGGAGTCCAAGCTGGATGCAGTACCTCACACCTGTAATTCCAGTACTTTGGGAGGCTGAGATGGGCGGATCACCTGAGGTTAGGAGTTTGAGACCAGCCTGCCCAACATCGTGAAACCCCATCTCTACTAGAAATAACGAAAAAAAAAAAAATTGCCAGGCATGGTGGCGGGCACCTGTAATCTCAGCTCCTCAGGAGGCTGAGGCAGGAGAATTGCTAGAACCCAGGAGGTGGAGATTGCAGTGAGCCGAGATCATGCCACTGCACTCCAGCCTGGGCAACAAAAGCAAAACTCCACCTCAAAAAAAAAAAATTGGAGGAATCCAGAGGATATACAAAAGCATAAGTAATAGAAATTGGTGCAGTTTTTTAAAAAAATCTTCATCTTATATTTCTAGAAAAAACCAACCTGAAAGGCATTTGTACATATGCCAGTGCTACCCTTCAGTCATTAATGGGTGGAATGAGAATCTCTCACATTCTTCATTTCTTTTTGTCCTTTTCTAAAACTTGGTAGACAATAATTTAGGTCATTTTCATTCACTAATATTCCATGAGCTATCATAAATAAATGACAACTATGATGTCTCTTTTCTAAAGAAAAAATACAATAAATTATCTCCTTAACTTGTATTAACTGAAAAAAAAAAAACAAATTGAACAACAAAAGCTCTCTTGTAAAATAGAAATAATAAAAAGAGGAGTAAGACATTTTATTCTGTAGCATATTAAGAGAACGATCCACAGTGCAGTCATCTTTTAAGTAAACAAGGTTTTATAAAATATAAATTTATAAATTCGTGAACCTTACTGTTTCATATTTTATAAGTAACAGATTAAAATAATGGCACTAATAAAATATGTATTTTGTGCCTTTACAATTTGTCAAACTTTTCATAACTGCTCATGCATCTTCTTTTTATTTTGTTGTCTATGGAGTAGCCACTCTTTTATTCCTTTTCTTTCTTAATAAACTTACTTTCACTTTACTCAGAAGACTCACCCTCAATGTTTTCTGCCTGAGATTTAAGTACCCTTTCTTGGGGGTTTGGATCAGGACCACTTTTCTGTAACAAATTCATTGTAAAACAATCTGATTAATGTTAAGCACACATACACTGAATAGCAGAGACGTGACTATGGAGCTTGTGTTGATTTTTAAAACACAGTGGCTTAGCATTAATTATATTCTTAATTTCAAAGTCTTTATTATTATTCTTTTAATATGTGTGTGTTTTTGTATGTGTATATAGTATATAGGTATACATTCATTATAATATACATACTCTTTGAGAACTAATTTGTATTTTTCTTTTTTCATATTAATGAATATCAAAAGCAATCTTAAAAAGAATTATAGTTAAAAATCTTATTAAGCTAAAATGATAAATTATCAGTTTGATTATCTAATTCATGAGATATTTTTAAAAATACATTTCTGGAATCATAAAAGAAACCAAAATGTATCTTGAGACAAACAAAAATAGAAACACAGTGTATCAAAGTTTATGGGATGCAGCAAGAGCAGCTGTAAGGTTAAAATTTATAGAGATAAATGCCTACATTAAAAAAAAAAAAGAAAAATCTCAAATAAACAACCTAAATTTACACCTAAGGGTACTATAAAAAGAAGGACAAACTATGCCTAAAGTTAGCAGAAAAAAATAAAATGATGACTAGAGCAGAAATAAATATAGACTAGAAAGAGTAGAAATATCAATGAAACTAAGAGTTTATTTTTAAAAACATAAATGAAATTGACAAACCTTTAGCTAGACTAGCCAGGATAAATACAGACAACACAAATAAAAATATAATAAAAGAGGAGAGAAAAAAAAGTTCTGAATTACTGACACGAAACCATCCCTGACACCTTAGCAGCAACTGTATGGTGTGTAGAGTACTTTGCATGCTGGGGGGAGGGAAAAAGAAAAACAATTGAGAGGCATTGAATGCAGTACTGTCCTATTACAGCAGAAAGAACAAATGAACCAAACTCAGCTAAAACCTGACCTGCCCAGAAACAGCCCTAACCAGAAGGGAATCATGGATCCCATTGGTCAGAGCCTGAGTTCGCACAAACCTCACCACCTAAGGCTACAGTGCTCTGTGTCTCCACGTAAACTTGAAAGGCAGTCTAGGCCATAAGGACTACAATTCTAAGGCCAAGTCCTTGTGCTGAACTAGGCCCAGAGACAGTAGACTATCAGGGCATGTGACATACGAAGATGCCAATTTGCACAGCCAAGGGAGTGCTGGCATCACCCCTCCACTAACCACAGCCTGCACATCTACCAGTTACTTTTTTATTTTTCCTTTGCAGATCGCTTGAGCTCAAGATATCTACTAGTTTCAAAAAAGGCCTCTTGCTTTCCCTTTAAAAGAGGAGAGGGAAGAGTGGAAAGGACTTTGTCTTGAATCTTGGATACTAGTTCAGTCACAGCAGGATAGGGCACCAGTCAGAGTCCTGAGGCCACTATTCTGGGTCTTAGCTCTCAAATGACATTTAAGAAATATCCTAGGCCAGAAGGAAACCCACAACCTTGGAGTAAAGGACCCAGGCAGGCAGCATTCATTACCTGCTAATTGACAAGTTCTTGGGCCATGAATAACCAGCAGCATCCCAGGTATTACCTTGTTGGCCTTTGTTGAGCCTCTGAGACTTGCTGGTTTCAGGTGAGGCTCAACACATTGTCAGCTGTGTTGGCTATAAGGCAAAGCTGCTTGAAAAAAGCAGAGGGAACAAGGAATGGAAGTTTGTCTTGCACCTTAGATAGTAGCACAGCCACAGGGGAGTAGAGCAAGTAGCAGACTCTTGGTGTCCCCAATTCCAGGACTTGATTCTTAGATGGCATTTCTGGACCTTCCCTGAACCAGAGGAGTGCCTATTGCCCTGAAGTAGCTTTCACTACAAGCTGACTTAAGAGTCCTTCGACCTTAAGGGAATATTGCTGTAGTCTGGCAGTACTCCTCTGACCTGGTTGAGACTTATCTGCATTTCAAAGAGGACATATACTGATGGCAAGCAGGCATACGAAAAGGTGCTCAACATAATTGATCATCAGATAAATGTAAATCAAAACAATGAGATACTTTACTCCAGTTAAAATGACTTACATCCAACAGACAGGCAATAAGAAATGCTGGTGAAAATGTGGAGAAAAGGGGACCCTTGTACAATATTGGTGGAAATGTAAAATAGTACAACCACTATACAGAACATGTTGAAGCTTCCTCAAAAATCTAAAATTTGAGTTATCAGATGCTCCAGCAATCCCACTTCTAGGTATATCCCAAAAAAGAAAATCAGTATATCAAAGAGATATCCGTATTCCTATGTTTGTTGCAACACTGTTTACAACAGCCAAGATTTGGAAGCAACCTAAGTGTCTATCTATCACCAGACAAATAGTTAAAGAAAATGTGGTACCTATACACAATGGAGTACTATTCAGCTATACAAAAAATGAGGTCCAGTGATTTGCAACAACATAAGTGGAACTGGAGATCATCACGTAAAGTGAAATAAACCAGGCACAGAAAAACAAGGCAAGCATTACATGTTCTCATTTATTTGTAGGTTCTAAAAATGGAAACAATTAAACAAATGGACATAGAGAGTAGAAGAATAGTTACCAGAGGCTGTAAGGTTACTGGGAGTCTAAGGGAGGGGGTAGTAATGGTTAATGGGTACAAAACTTAGAGAAAATGAATAAGGCCTACTATTTGACAGTGCAACAGGGTAACTATAATCACCTTAAATGTACATTTTTAAATAACCTAAAGCATGTAATTGGATTGTTTGTAACTCAAAGAATAAATGCTTGAGGGAATGGATACCCTATTCTCTATGATGTGCTTATTTCACATTACATATGTGTATCAAAATAACTCATGTACACCATAGACATAAAGATCCTCTATGTACCCACAAGAAAAATAAATAAATAAATGAATAAGGAGTGGGGTAAAAAAATATTAAATGAACATGCAAAAATCAGTTGTATTTCTATACACTAAAAATACACCATTTAAAAATAAATCAAGAAGGCAATCCCACATACAACAGCATCCAAAAAAGTAAAATACTTAGAAATAAATTTAACCAAGAAAGTGAAAGATATATACACTGTAAACTATAAGATGCTGATAAAAGAAATTGAAAAAAAACAAATAGAAAGATATCCCATGTTCATGAAATGGAAGATTTGATATTGTTAAAATATTCATATTATTCAAAGCATTAAATTATATATTTAATTTAATCTTTGCCAAAATTCCAATTGCACTTTTCACAGAAAGAGAAAAATAATCCTGAACTTTGTAATAAACCACACACACAAAAAAAACCTGAATTACAAAATCAGGTTTTTGTAATCATGCAAGAAATGAATGAAGCTGGTGGTATCACTCTCCCTCATTTTTAATTATATTATAAAGCTAGAGTAATCAATATATATGTGGCTGGGACAAAAATACACAATTAGAGCAATGGAATAAATAGAAAGCCCAGGAATAAACCACATATATATGGTTAACTAATCTTTAACAAGTGTGGCAAGAATACACAATAGGATAAGGATTATCTGTTTATTCAATACATGATCTTAGAAATCCTGGATATCCACATGCAAAAAAAAAAAATGAAATTGGGCCCTAAATTATAGCATATACAAAAATTAATTCAAGGTGGATTCAAGATGTAACTGTGAGCTCTGTCACTGTAAAACTACTAGAAAAAAACATACGTAAAAATTTTTGACAAGGATATTCACAATAATCTTTTGGACATGACACCAAAAGCACAGGCAACAAAAGCAAAAATAAATAAAAAGAACTACGTTAAACTAAAATGCTTCTGTACAGTGAAGGAAACAATCAACAAAACAAAAAGTCAACACACAGAATGGGAGAAAATATTTGCCAACCACATATCTAATAAGTTGTTAATATCCAAAATACATTAAAAAACTCATATTATTCAATAGGAAAAAAAAAGTTAAAAGTGATTAGAAGGCCTGAATAGATATTTTTTTCAAAAGGCATATATTAGAAGGCCATGAGGTATGTGAAAAGTGTCTCAACATCAATAATCAGTAGGGAAATACAAATTAAAATCATACTGGGTTATCATTTAATATATGTTAGGTTGGTTGTTTTCAAAAAATTAAGAGATAACAAGTGTTGGTGAAGATGAAGAGACAAGGACACTCTTGTTCACTATTGGTGCAACTGTGTGCTTGTATAGCCATTATGGAAAATAGTATAGAGGTTCCTTAAAATAGTACAAATAGAACTATAGTATTATCCTGCAATCCCTTTTGGGATATACATTCAAAAAATGAAATTAGCATCTCAAAGAGCTATAGTAGCTCCTATGTTCACTGCAGCTTTATTCACAATATCCACAATATGGAAATAACCCACATTTTCATTGATAAATAAATGGATAAAGAAAATTGTTCACACACACATGCACACAAACACACACAATGCAATCCATTCAGCCATTAAAAAAAAAAAGAAGAAAGAGAAAATCATGGCAAAAATGTGGATGAAACTGGAAGACATTATGCTAAGTGAAATAAGCCAGACATAGAAAGATGAATACTGTATAACCTCACTTATAATTGGAAGCTAAAAATGTTGAACTTATAGAAATAGAGAGTAGAATGTACCTGCTTAGGGGCTGCGGGCTGGGGGATATGAAGAGATGCTGGTCAAAGAGTGTAAACTTTTGGTGATAAGATGAGTAAGTGTGGCCAGGTGGAGTGGTTCATGCCTGTAATCCCAGCACTTTGGGAGGATGAAATGGGTGGATCACCTGAGGTCAGGAGTTTGAGAACAGTCTGGCCAACATGGTGAAACCCCATCTCTACTAAAAATACAAGAATTAGCTGGGCGTAGTGGTGGACACCTGTAGTCCCAAATAATTGGGAGACTGAGACAAGAGAGTTTCTTGAACCCAGTAGGCACAGGTGGCAGCTAGCCAAGATCATGCCACTGCACTTCAGCCTGGGTGACAGAGTGAGACTTGCTCTCCAATTCTTCCTGTGTGGTAAAATCAAAAACGTGAAGTGACTGGCAAAGAACAATTTTGGCCCAATTTGAGATAATGCAACAGGACATTTTAGCTTCAGAGCTCCATGTGGGAATGGCTAAGACTATTGCTAGATCTGTATTACAGCAGGACATTTCCCTCTACCTAATCCTTTTCCCCTCCTTTGCTTTCCACAGGTGTTGATCCCAAGGGCCTGCATAGAAAACAAGTGCACATTAAACTCAGTATCCTAATCTGCTGGTATACAAATGTTACTTGCAACATCCAATGAAAGAGCCCGAAAATTTAGGGAGATTAAAGTTGACATCCTCGTAGAGGAAAATCATTGTTGAGCCAGGTCTCAAATTTATTATTATTACTCTTTTTCACATATTGTCATCTGAAAATAAACCTGAAATATTTATGAAAAAAATAATTCCAGTACTCATTATTTATACACCCAGAGCCAAATATAGATTCCTTTGAAAATTAATTTCTAGGAACAGAGTAGCCTAAAATACTTATGCATTTTAGATAAATATAAATGAGAAGCACTATATTTATATCAGCCTTTCTTTAGAAAAAAACATGAATTTTTTTACAGACATATTTAGTTGTGATTAATTTGAAACTACGGTCTAAAACTTCCAGTTGTTCTTAATACCTCTGTGTTTCCAGTTCCAGCTGCAAGATAAAAAGTGATAAGATTCTGTATCTTTTACATCACCATTTCCTCCCACAACACACACACACACACACACACACACACACACACACACACACACACTTATTTTGAGGTAAAGTTGAGTAACCTTTTTTTGGAGATGGAGCTTCGTTCTTGTTACCCAGGCTGGAGTGCAATGGCACAATCTCGGCTCACTGCAACCTCTGCCTCCTGGGTTCAAGCAATTCTCCTGCCTCAGCCTCCCGAGTAGCTGGGACTACAGGCGTGTGCCACCATGCCCAGCTAATTTTTGTATTTTTAGTAGAGACACGGTTTCACCATGTTGACCAGGATGGACTCGATCTCTTGACCTTGTGATCCAACTGTCTCGGCCTCCCAAAGTGCTGGGATTATAGGCGTGAGCCACCACACCAAGCTGAGTTGAGTAACTTTTAAAATCAATTTAGCTGAAGAGAGGTTAAAAGTAATTATATGACGTTTAGAAAATAACAGTTTAAAAACTTGAATAAGGAAAAGAAGAAATTAGTGCCATCTAGTATATCAGGATGGACTAATTATTGTGAATTTGTTATTTTAAGTTATATGGCCCTGAGACCAGGTGTCAGTCAGAGTTTTGGGGTACAAATAACATAATCCCTAGCCAAAGTGTCAGTATACAAAATCAATGTGCAGAAATCACAAGCATTCCTTTACACCAATAACCAACAGAGAGCCAAATCATACTCCCATTCACAATTGCCACAAAGAGAACAAAATACCTAGGAATACAACTAACAAAGGATATGAAGGACCTTTTCAAGGAGAACTACAAACCACTTCTCAAGGAAATAAGACAGGACACAAAGAGATGGAAAAACATTCCATGTTCCTGGTTAGGAAGAATCAATATCATGAAAATGGCTATACTGCCTAAAGTAATTTACAGATTCAATGCTATCCCCATCAAACTACCTATGATCATCTTCACAGAACTGGAAAGAACCACCTTAAACTTCATATGGAACCAAAAAAGAGCCTGCATAGCCAAGATAATCCTAAGCAACAAGAACAAAGATGGAGGCATCATGCTATCTGACATCAAACTATACTATAAGGCTACAGTAATCAAAACAGCATGGTACTGTTACCAGAACAGAAATATAGACCAGTGGAACAGAAGAGAGGCCTTGGAAGTAACACCAAACATCTACAACCATCTGATCTTTGACAAATCTGACAAAAACAAGCAATAGGGAAAGGATACCCTGTTTAATAAATGGTGTTGGGAAAACTGGCTAGCCATGTTCAGAAAGCTGAAACTGGACCCCTTCCTTACACCTTATACAAAAATGAACTCCAGATGGCTTAAAGATTTAAACATAAGACCTAACACCATAAAAACCCCAGAAGAAAACCTAGGCAATACCATTCAGGACATGGGCATAGGCAAGGACTTCATGACTAAAACACCAAAAGCAATGGCAACAAAAGCCAAAATAGACAAATGGGATCTAAGTAAGTTCCAGAGCTTCTGCACAGCAAAATGAACAATCATTAGCATATACTGGCAACCAATAGAATGGGTAAATTTTTTTACAAGCTATCCATCTGACAAAGGGCCAATATCTAGAATGTACAAAGAACTAAAACAAATACGCAGGAAAAAAGAACCAAATAACCCCATTTGAAAGTGGGCAAAGGATATGAACAGACACTTTTCAAAAGAAGACATTTATGTGGCCAACAAACATATGAAAAGGATGCTCCTCATCACTGGTCATTAGAGAAACACAAATCAAAACCACACTAAAATACCATCTCACACCAGTTAGAATGGTGATCATTAAAAAATCTGGAGACAGCAGATGCTGGCAGGATGTGGAGAAATAGGAACACTTTTACACTGTTGGTGGCAGTGTAAATTGGTTCAACCATTGTGGAAGACAGTGTGGCAATTCCTCAAGGATCTAGAAATAGAAATAACATTGGACCCAGCAACCCTATTACTGGGTATATACCCAAAGGATTATAAATCGATCTATCATAAAGACACATGCACATGTATGTTCATTGCAATACTATTTACAATAGCAAAGACCTGGAACTAACCTAAATGCCCATCAATGATAGGCTGAACAAAGAAAATGTGGCACATATACACCATGGAATACTATGCAGTCATAAAAAGGGATGAATTCGTGTCCTTTGCAGGGACATGGGTGAACCTGGAAACCATCATTCTCAGCAAGCTGACACAAGAACAGGAAAGCAAATCTTGCATGTTCTCACTCATAGGTGGGTGTTGAACAATGAGAACAAATGGACAGAGGATGGGGAACATCTCACACTCGGGTCTGTTGTGGGGTAGGAGCTAGGGGAGGGATTATAGTGAGGGCTGGGGAAATTGGGGAGGGATAACATTGGGAGAAATACCTAATGTAGGTGATGGGGGGACGGAGGCAGCAAACCACCATTGCATTTGTATACCCATGTAACAATTCTGCACCATCTGCACATGGACGCCAGAACTTGAAGTATAATTTTAAAAATTTTTTTAAAAATTTTAAAAAGAATCTTCAGATGGGATAGTTAGGCTTATGTGGGAAAAATCCAACAAAGCCCAATTTGTACGTATGGCTGCCCCAGTAAGAACCTAATTCCTCTATCACTTGGCACGGACCCTGCAGCTTGCACCACTGAGGAAGGGCAGTGGATATGAGAACCTCCTCTTCTAGTTCCTCAGAAAGCCAGACACTTTGTGAAAAGAGAAAAGCCCTGATGTTTCTGCATTCTCCCTTTGCTTTCTTCTTAAGCAGTCTGAGGTGGTGTGACTGATTAGTGAAGTCTAGATCACATGAGTAGGAAGAACTGGGAAAGTGAGTTTTTGGCTTCTAACTTGAGGAGCTAATGCTCATATTACAGGAAATTCCATAGATATTAGAAATTCATTCAAAAGTTGGCCACCAGTCATGGCAAATAGCCACATGATCTATCCAAAATTTTCCTGCCAGTTGCTGTCTGAAAAACAAACAAAAATCCCTGCTTCGATAAGGTTAGGCTATTTGCTTAAATCTGCTAAACGCTTAACATATATTAATTCTGTGCTAAGCATGTGGGAGGATTGGTTTGTCACACCGCAGGTGGTATACTGGGAAATTCCATGAAAGAAGAGATGGTGACTTTTCTGGAGATTTGGGACTGTAAGCCATGCTTCAATATGAAAGTGCCATGTGGACTGAGTTGATAAGTACATATGTTTTAGACAAATTGGATAAAGTGTGTCTGTGTGCAAGCGCTCACGCGCGCATGTGCATGTGTTTGTGTGTGTGCATCTTTATATGTATGATAAAAGGTTACTTAGAAATGGGAACAGAGAGCAGAAGGATTTGTTGAGGTAAAGGTAGTGCTTGGTATGTTAGGTAATGGGATCTAATCAGGTTAAGAAAGGATGAGCTACTTAATAAAGGTTAAAGCAGTTATGATAATGGTTCTTTTTCTAGGGTGTAACTTTCATTTTAGTTTTTCAGCATGAATAAAAAATTGGCTTTTACATCAGCCTGATATACTATAATAAAAGTATTGCTTCTTATTTGCAGAAAGTTATGACAGACTACTTAGCTTTATGACCACTTTGCCACTTATCTATGCTCCAATGCCAGGCTGACTCCCAAGGATAGCTATGGAGTTTCAGGAATGTCTATAGGTGTAGAGAAAACCAACAAGTAAGAGACAGCCCAATCTGCTGAGATAAGCAAGAAGAAAAATAGACATGGAAACTTTGAAGAATGAAACTCTCCGTATATCCATAAAGAGCCACTCCCATTGTGGCTAGGGAGAGCAGCAAATGAGAAAATGTTGCTTGAAGAAAAAGACTCGATAGAAATATTGAGGGAGATGATGAGGTCATGATATAGGTAGCAGTGGGCAATTTAAACTCTAAATCGAGGAAAAATGCCAGGTTAATAACTCCTGCACACACTGGGGTATTTAGAGTTCAGTTGCAGAGACTTCCAAAAAATAGATTTCTTTTCCTCCTAGAGTTTGAATGAAAGTCCCTATTCTGCGAACTAAGACACTGTCTTACGATTAGACACAAGCTAGTGACCAAAATCATCAAGTTCTCTTGGAAATTGTGACTATTGAAAAAAAGTTTAATCTTTCAGAAGAAATAGACTCCTGTGGAAGTGAACATAAAAATACACTGTAAGGAAAAAAAAAAGCCAAATTGAGAGGTTTGGAAGCTCCACATGCAATATGGGGAAAGAGGATAAATTCAGCAACAAGAAAAAAGCGTGGCATAATGGAAAGTGTCTCTGCGCAAAATTCTGAACAGCATCCTGATTGAATAGAGAACTCAAGATGACGACACCAAAGGAGAAAAGTTGGTAGTCGAAATGAAAGTTGAGCCTAGCTTATTTAACTTAGCACAACATCCTCCAGTTCCATCTATGTTGTCTCAAACAATAGGATACTGCATGATCTCACTTATAGGTGAAATCTAAAAACGTCGATCTCATAGAAACAGGGACCAGAAAGATGATTACCAAAGGCTGGCTGGGAAAGGGTGGAATAGGGAAAAGGAAGATGTTGATCAGAGGAATAAGTTGTAGTGATCTACTGCACTGCAGATTATTAACCACAGTTAATAATGATGTATTATAGATTTCAAAATTGCCAAAAGAAGAAAATTTTAACAGTCTCACCACAAGAAAATAAGTTGCTGAGGTGATATTAGGTTTAATAGCTTATTGACTCTATCTACTGCTACATGTATAGATCAAAGCATCACATGGCACCTCATAAATATAACAATTATTACTTGTCTATTAAAATAAATTTTAAAACATAAAAATTGAGAAACATATATAAGAAGTATTTGAGATAATAGACCAAGTTTTCAAATGCCATTTTAAAGTGAACAAATGCAAGTAAGCTTCATACCTGTTATCTAATATTTGAAATAGAAAATACTATTATTGAAACTGGACTCTAATTTTAGAATCTTTGCCACAATTGTGTTCTTGTAGAACCACATTACTAAAGTATATGGTAGGTAAGCCAATTTGATTTTATCTTCATGTTACTATGGATTATAATAACCTTAGGAGAGGTTCTAGAACAAGTTCTTCTTAGATGGAATTTTATATAATAATGAGTCTCAAAATTTAACATTATAATTTGTTTGAGCATTAATTAGTCCTAGACAGACTTAAGGTGATGATTTTAAATTTCTATGAATATAAGTTTAATTTGTTTATTGGCCAATTTTTATATGTTAACTTAAATGAATAAAGAAAATTCTATTCTCTTGTGTAATAGTAACTTCTAGAGCAGGCTAAGGAAGTCTGTGTCCTTCAAAATTTGTTCCTGTCTATAGTACATAGAAGCTGATGAGACTTTTAGCCACCATTCAGCATTTATGCATGTACAGATTCTTGAATATTTATTTTGTGCCAGAATCTGTGTTATTTGATACATAATACTACTTTAAAGGTATGCTGTAAACTATGACTAATATTAATAAAAGAGACATTTGTAAGTCTTATACATTCTACAATATTAGAAAAAAAAGTGACAATCCATGACAAAAAGGACTTCCAAAATAGGATTGAAAGAGCAGTCATGAGAAATAGAAGCACCAAAAACCAGATACTGGTGGAATGGGTAACAAAGGAAAGCAGGAAGACCAAGAAAAGAAGTGAAATTTTCAAGCGATAATGAAAATGTGTCACTAAATCAACACAGAGTAGAAAAATGTAGCGTGTTTGTGTATGTGTATGTATACCTATGTGTATGTGTTAATGTAAAATACATATGTTTGCTCTTTCTGTCAGATTCTTTTCTGATAATGGCCTTAACCTATATTTATACCAATAATTTGATATAGGGATTTATAAAAAGATGCTGAATATCCCAACAGGCCTCACACCACTGGACCCCTTAAAGTCTCCAGAAAAATAAAGCCAAGGAAGCTGCATGGTCACTCCACGGAGAAAGAAGAATTTACCTTTTCATATCAATGCAAAACTGACTCTCACTGCCTTCTCAGATTTGATGCAACAAGGACAGTTTCGATGCCCTGATATTTCTAAGGATTGAGGTTTTTGGATATTCCTGCAGAGAAAAAAAAGTTATAAATTCCTAGGTGTTTCAGTTTTTAACTTAAGCTAAGGATGTACTAGAAAATAATTTAGGTTTTAAGTGTTAAACCTTTAAAGATTTTAAACCTTTCCATATTTTCTAGTTTCTCTTTCCCAACTACCAGCACTGCAAGATATCTCACTGGTTCACTACACTGATGACATTATGCTGATTGGATCCAGTGGGCAAGAAGTAGCAGACACAATGGACTTATTGGTGAGACATTTGTGTGCCAGAGGATGGGAAATAAATCCAAGCAAAATTCAGGAAACTTCAACCTCTGTAAAATTTGTAGGGATCCACTGGTTGGGGCCTGTTGAGATATTCCTTCTAAGGTAAAGGATAAGTTGCAGCATTTGGCCCATCCTACGACCAAAAAAGAGGCCCAATGCCTTGGGGGCCTATTTGGATTTTGGAAGCAACACATTCTTCATTTGGGTGTGTTACTATGGCCCATTTATTGAGTGACCCTAAAGGCTGCCAGCTTTGAGTGGGGTCCAGAATAGGAGAAGGCTCTGCAACAGGTCCAGGCTGCTGTGCAAACTGTTCTGCCACTTGGGCCATAGGACCCATCAGATCCAATGGTGCTTGAGGTGTCAGTGGCGGATAAGGATGCTGTTTGGAGCCTTTGGCAGGCCCCTATAGTAAATCACAGCAGAGGTCTCTAGGATTTTGAAGCAAGGCCATGCCATCTTCTGTAGGTAACTACTTTCCTTTTGAGAGACAGCTGTTGGCCTGCTACTGGGCTTTGGTGAAAACTGAACATTTGACTATGGGTCATTAAGTCACCATGCGAACTGAACTGCCTATCATGAACTGGGTGATTTCTGACCCATCTAACCATAAAGTGGGTCATCTACAGCAGCATTCCATCATCAAATGGAAGTGGTATATATGTGATCGGGCTTGAGCAGGTCCTGAAAGGACAAGTAAGTTACATAAGGAAGTGGTTCACGTGCCCATGGTCTCCACTCCTGCCACCCTGCCTTCTCTCCCCTAGCCTTCACCAATGGCCTTATGAGGAATTTCCTATGATCAGTTGACAGAGGAAGAGAAGACGAGGGCCTGCGTCACAGATGGTTCTGCATGATATGCAGGCACCACCCAAAAATGGACAGCTGTAGCACTACAGCCCCTTTCTAGGATATCTCTGAAGGACAGCAGTGAAGGGAAATCCTCACAGTGGAAATAACCTTGAGCAGTGCATCTGGTCGTTGACTTTGCATGAAAAGAGAAATAGCCAGTTGTGCTATTATATACTGATTTATAGGCTATAGCCAGTGATTTCGCTCAGTGTTGGTCTCTGCTGCTGCCAAATTGGAAACTTAACCATGACTACACCGAGGTCAGCCTTTTGAAGTCACAATTACAATGCCAAATAGGTGATTATACTCTTTAGGACTGGTACAAAGTTCTCCAGAAGGCTGTATATGCTCTGAATCAACATCCAATATATGGCACTGTTTCTCCCATAGCCAGGATTCACAGGTCCAGGAATCAAGGAATGGAAGTAAAAGCGGCACCACTCACTATTACCCCTAGTGACCCACTAGCTAAATTTTGGCTTCCTCTTCCTGTTACATTACATTATGCTGGCCTAGAGGTCTTAGTTCCAGAGAGAGCAATGATGCCACTAGGGGACACAACAACTATTCCATTAAACTGCAAGTTAAGATTGCCACCTGGACACTTAGGGGGCCTACTACCTTTAAGTCAACAGGCTAAGAAGGGAGTAACAGTGTTGGCTGGGGTGATTGACCCAGACAATCAGGATGAAATCAGTCTACTACTCCACAATGGAGGTAAGGAAGAGTATGCCTGGAATACAGGAGATCCATCAGGGCCTCTGTTAGTATTACCATGCCCTGTGATTAAGGTCAATGGGAAACTACAACAGTCCAGTCCTGGAAGGACTACAAATGGTCCAAACCCTTCAGGAATGAAGGTTTGGGTCACTCTACCAGGAAAGAAACCACCACCTGCTGAGGTGCTTGTCGAAGGCAAAGGGAATACAGAATGGGTAGTAGAAGTAGATAGTCATCAATACCAGCTATGACCATGTGACAAGCTATAGAAATAGGCACTATAATTGTCATGAGTATTTCCTTCTTCTTTTGTTAAAAACATGTTTGTGTATGTATACACTTGTACTAAGAAAATATCTTCATTTTAGTTCCTTTTTTCTTTATCATGTGACATAAGAATTATTGACTTCACATCAGCATTTAAGTGTTGTTAACTTTATGTAATAGTATTTGGGTTGGGGATTGGAGTGTTTTAGTTGTATGAAGGATAGTTGTATTATGTTACACATAATTATGACCATATTATCGTCTTTATTTGAAGATTATGTATGATCTCAGGAGGTGCATATAGGTTCAAGTTGACAAGGGTAGAATTGTAAGTGTCACCTTGACTGGATTGGAGGATGCCAAGTATTGATCCTGGGTGTGTCTGTGAGATTGCTGCCAAAGGAAATTAACATTTGAGTCAGTAGGCTGGGAAAGGCAGACCCACCCTTCATATGGGTGGCTATCGTCTAATCAGCTGCCAGCACAGCTAGAATATAAAGCAGACAGAGAAACATGAAAAGACCAGACTGGCCGAGCCTCCTAGCCTACATCTTTCTCCTGTGCTGGATGCTTCCTGCCTTCGAACATCCGACTCCAAGTTTTTCAGTTTTGGGACTCGGACTGGCTCTTCTTGCTCCTCAGCTTGCAAGCAGCCTATTGTGGGACCTGTAATCATGTGAGTTAATACTTAATAAACTCCCCTTTGTATACATAGGCGTATTTAAATTACCTAAATCAATCAGGGTTTAATATAAGAATAAACCAGGGCTAGGAAGAATGTAAATATGATCATTGTATTTTCTGGTTTTATATCCTCCAGTGGTTCCAATAATCTGTAGGATAAAAATTGGAATCCTGCTTTACAAACCTTTTTTATGCTGAGTAATGACTTCATCTTCGGCCTTATTTCTAGCTGTTTCTGCTGCCCTACTAAACTTATGTCAGCTCTTTTAAAAGATTGTGATCTCTCATATCTAAGAAATGTTTTATGTTTTGAATTCAAAGACCAAATGGGAGGCTCTGACTTGGTCTAGCAATCATCATCCAATACTGTGCAAAGGCACTGCTCACAGACAATGGGCAAGCAGATACATGGTGGTCTTTTATCCAGGTGCCACTCTCTTCACTGTGACTTCAGGTGATCTATGGTTATAAAAACTACCTGCACTCAGTTCCTTCAAAAAGAGTATATGGAAGTGGAATCCTCAAGCCACAATGGAACCTGATGATAGGAGAACCGGCCAAAAATGCAGAGCAAACAAGCAAAATCATCATTAGTGGCACCTCAGGGATACAGTCACATATTATCATGTAGTGCCTTAGGACTGAGTCAATGAATTGTTAAATATTTCATATAGGTTAGTAGACATAAAGGGGTTAAACAATGAACTTGGATTAATGCCCTAAATAAGCAGCAGCTGTTAGCAAAGTCATTACTTAGGGTTATGTTTACTCTTTTATCATCAGCTGTAATTATTTGTTTGAATGGAGATCCTGTTGTTAGCAGTCAACATTTCAGGTAGTAAAAGAAAACATGCTTACATTTGTCAAGTATGGATCACAGAATTTTGCCAAATGTAGCTCTAGACTCACTTACTACTTTAATAAGAAGTTTGCTAAAGAAAGATTTTTCTTTACAACAGATACAGAGAACCTCATTAGTGAATTTGCTAATTAGACTTTGGCTTTAATAGATAAACACACTGAAGTAGGAGGATAGACTAATCAGTTTTGCTAAGGGAGTATGGCTGCCTTCCATTAAAAGAAACCCTTGGGCTTCTAATGGGATACATTATTTATGGTGAATAATCTTTGGAAAATGAATTTTAAGAAGACTACTATGTTTTAAAATTTCAAATCACTCTAACTGTAATAGAACTTGACCATTGAATTATCATAGTAGCTATTACAGTTGTCCATTTCAAAATAGGCATTAAATATATCAAAAATTACATTTTTACATATTACTAATTTAATTTCCTAAATATAACTGATAATTATTATTAAACCAGTTTATTTCATGGCTTGGGGTGTTCTAAATAGGCCATGTATTTTGGAGTTTGATGTGAACAAATCTGATTACTAGACAAATCAACTAATTAAAATAGTTTTATACATGTTTTATTTTATTCACATTGCATAAATTGTTATATTTTTTATTAATAATAGATTTTTACCACTTATTGTATCATTGTATTATTTTTACTTTCTCATTCCATCAATATATTAGCAAAGATACAGGCAGGAAACACAAATATTTCAATGAGCAGACATAGAAAGGAACTACTTACAAAGGAGTAGATAGGGATAAGAAAACCAGTATGAGGTGAGACACCCATAGAAGCAGTGAAACGCCATTACCACTCTTAGTACTGAAGGAACGAGAAGAGGATTATCAAAGCCCACTGAGAACCAGAACTCTGGAAGAGGTCTCATCTGCCATAGAGGATACTGCCATACACTGTGTATTGATCAAGGGAAGAGGTAAGGAAGAAAAACTGTTATATGGTCCTTGGTCTCTCACTCCATCTACTCTAATCTGCCAGGGGCTCCCACTGAGTTGACCCAATCTGAAGACAGCTAGAGAAATTTGAACAGTTAGTCTACAGGACTTAGCCTCCTAGGGAAGAGCATAGTAGAGAAGGGCAGTATGCGGTTTGGGGTAGAGCAAGCACAATATATTCCACAATTGTCAATATAAAGAGATAGGTTTTAAGTTTTCTTAAAAGGGATTCTTATTATGAAAATCCTATTTGGTATTAGAAAATAATTCAAATAAATAGAAAAGTAGAGAGAACACTCTACTAAGTTTCTCTGTATAAGAACATAGTTTTCTTTTAATTTTAAAAAGCTGCATATGTTTGTTTCATATTTTGACAAAAATCATATTTACAGTTGAAGTCCGCTACATAACTCTGAAACTATTCCCCTTTTTTATGGTTAGGAAATGTTATGATTGATGATTCCAGAAATGTGTTTAGAATTTTACTTAATATAAACATATATTATATAAGATACATACATATACAATTATATATAATTATATACAACATATACAGATGTAATTACATGTATTGTTCAGTGCATCTTAATCTTCAAATAAATTGTATTATAATGTATAGATTCTTAATAGACTTACTTTTCTTATAACTGTACAATATAAAATTTATTCAGAAGGATGTAAGAAATTGTATTTCATATATTTTAGCTGCTTCATCATATTCCATTGTATTTGATATAAAAATTTCTTTATAAATTCTTATATTAAAGGATATGTAAGTTGTCTTCAATTTTAACTGTTGGAAATAATGCTATATTTGACATGATTATGATTCTCTATTTGTGCCATCATAATCAGGAAGCCTGGTTAGGCGTATGTCATTTCACTTGATGAAAGTGTACTTGTAGGCCTCCTCGATTCATTGCTTAGTTGCTCAAGGTGCAGTATCTCCTGGATTCCCATAATCAGGCATTCAGTTTCCATCTGTGTCCCAAAAGAGTGACAACTATTTCTTAAAAGAAAAATTGTTATTTTTAAAGAGCATATAAACTTGAGAAAAAAAATCCCAGTAGCTCAGTTTGGATATTGATAATAGCTAACAGTAAACAAGGAGACTAGATGGATAAAATAAAATGTACTTATTTATCAGAAAACATTAAAAAGTTATCAAGATATTCAAGAATTATGAGGTAAAGATTTAAGAGAAAGAGAAGCAAGCCTTATATTTATGATGACTTTTAACCTGAAAATTCTGGTGAAGAAGACTGAGAGTTTGCACAAGTGAGCAGTGCTTTCTACAGATGGGAGAGAGAATGACTGGAATATTGGCTTACAAGTAGAGAGGCCCTGGCAAACCCCCTAAGTCTATACCCTATGAAGAGGGTGAAAGAGAAGTAGTGGAGTCTTCACAGGGTCTGAAGCCCAGAATGGAATGATATTAATCCCTGGTTAGAATTACATTAATCTAGGATGGCTAGTGATTCTTAAATGGCCACCATATGATAGAAAAGTTAACTCTATCTTGGAGTAAAAGAACAGTATCTGGAGTCTCAATTTACCTTTACAGTCTTAATACATACAACCTGATAATCAAGAATAACCTGGTATGCAAGTAGATAAAAGTAAAAGTGACCACAAACCAAAAGAATTAATCAGATAAGAGATTCAGATTATTCCATTACATGGCACAAGTTTTAAAATAATTTTAAATATTTCAGTAAATAAGAGGCACAATTTTGTAATTTCAGCATTAAACTATAAACTTAAAAGATAAGGAAAATTGAAATTGTAAAACTTAAAAACACAATAACAGAAACTAAGAACTTAATGTATGCGACAGTAGATTAGACACAGCTGAAGAAAGAATTAGTAAATTGGGAAGCATCTCAAAAGAAAATATTTAAATTGAAGCAAGGATAAACAAAAGGATAGAAAAAAGCATAAGAGAAGGTAAAAAGGCCTAGAGAATGTTGCTCAAAGTGTGTCCTCAGGGAAATGAATATCTGTAAACTGTTACTAGTCTACATGAGATACATCAGAAATTGAAAATCAGCACTTAGAACTTTTTATAACAAGTTGATCCTGCCACTCTATCACATTTTTCAAAAGTATAGGCCATCAGTAGATTTGATAAAAGAAAATTAACAAACAATACAAAAATAACCACATTCTTTATCACAAATATTTTAAGAAACTGCTAATTAAAATTTTGAAATCAGATGTCAAAAAGAATGAAGTAAATGCACTTTCATCTGTATTAAACCACTGAGATTTTAGAGTTAATATCACAGTATAACTATCCAATTTTACATAATTTTAAGGAAAGTAGAAAAACTATTTATAATTTTCAATGTTAATCCAGGGTAGAATTAACTATACTAAAATTCTTGAAATAGTAAATATTGTATCAGAATCTCTGAGTTCTATTCAAATTCTTCGCTCATTTCACTAGCTGCCAGTAGTGTAAACTTCTGATTATTACGGTTGTGTGCCTCTGTGTGAAGAATTGCCCTGAACTGAAGAGAGGTACTTCATTCCAGCTTTCATTCCTCTCCTAATCTGCATTCAAAACTGATTGATTCAAAAAAATAAATAAAAGGCTCAAGTTTGAGCCATCTTTAAAGAAACATTCCAGCTCCAGGTACAGATGGCATACCCAGGGATATTAATGCAACTGCCTTGGAGTTCAATTTCTCTTTTCAATTCTGATTTTTCTAACTTTGTTAACAGTGCTGTCTTTGAGGGTCTCCTGCATGCAAATTTCCTCCCATAGTCTGTTTCTGTGAAACTTAATCTAAAATCATTGGTAGAGGACTGGTCTTAGGAAATTGATCCTAAAATGGAATTTTAACGTTGGATCACTCACAGCCTGGCTTGCAATGAATACCCATACTAGTGGTTGGGAATGTTTTGATTATTCCTGGTATATTTTTCTGGGGCAATTGTTAAAACTTTTATCACTAGTAATCAGAAATGTTGTATAAATTGAAGATTGAGCACTGTCAGTTCAATGCTTCAAACATTTGAGGATTATGGGGAAAGTAGTAAATAGTAAAGACTAGAATTGAATGTCCATTGCTGAGTGCTATAGATTAATTGAAGAAAGCCAATGAAGTCGAGGGCATTTAACCACCATTTTAATGTTAAGTGTAAATTCAGAGTACTTGGCAGCCTGTAAATTAACTTTACTCTCCTATAACCGGTAGATAAAATAACCTAGGATTAGTCACAGTATTTAATTCTAAGTAGAGTGGAACTCCAAAGTTGAATTCACAACTCAATAGATCTTCTACTTGCAAATTTTGGCACAGGTTTTAAGGGTATTTTCTTCAAACAGTAAATGTATTTCAGGAATCTTGAGACCTTGAAATGGCTGGCTTCTCTGAGGTAAAGTCTAGCACTCACCACTCTTCATCTCACTTCCTAACTCCCGCATCACTTGAATATAGTATAGAGGTCTCTGCTTTGCAAAATAATGAGTCTGGTTGTAAAAAGTGTTTCATGTATGGGAAATGAACATTGAGCAAGGGAGAGACTAAGTTCCCATAAAGAAGGACATAATAACACCACAATGCATGTAGGCAGTAAATATTCCCCAAGTCATTCCCCACAGAGACCTTTGGAAGCTTATTAGAAGAGCCATACGCTGGAGTGTGAGATCTACCCAGACATCTTGAGGTGTATTGGACACAGTACCTAGGCTGTTAGTAATGGTTGTATACTTAAATCAGTATATTTTCTAGGTAGAAGATGATACTTCTTATCGCACTTGTTAGATTGGTGCAGGTGCAATGGAGAAAGGTATGGGAGTCATGCAATTGAGTTCTGTCTCTATTATTTTTCACCACGAATCTATTGGATTTACAGACATACCCAAGGACATTTCTTCAGTTCATAAATGTACAATTAGAATATAAATACTTGACAGTTACCAGGATCCTTGTATCAATTCCATGGTCTGTGAAGTGACAGCTATATTATTGGTAAATGACAATTAAAAGTCCCAGCTAAGACATTAAGTTAAAAATTACCCTTATCCATGAGGATATAGCAAAGATTAGGGCTACTACTTTTTTTTCATCAATATATAAAACTTTTATTCTTTGATATGTACTGTTAAAAAGACAAGTCACAGTTATCTCACAAAGAAATTATGTCCGAAGTATATAAAGAATTCTCAAAACTCAATAATTATAGTAATAAAAAACAACTGAAGAGTAAAATAATTCAGGATCATGGCATCTACCATTTAAATTTAACAGTCTGGCTCTTACAAAATTCAGATTGATTTTGGTGGGTGGCTGTAGATTATAATGAATTTAAGCACCATAACAGTCCTAACTACAACTCCTGGGATAGAAACAGTATCTCTTCTAGAGGAAATTACTAGAACACAGACATTCTCTATATGCCTGTATTAATCCAACAGATGGTAGATCAGAGATAGTCTGCATTCATATGGGATATACATTTGTAGCTTTGGTTGAAGGAGATACTAACCCTCTTTAACTCTGTAGTAATATAATCCCAGGGGACCTGAACAGTCTGGACACTCTGACATTATTCCATTATGTGGATGATTGGGATTTCTGGAAAAGAGGCTTGTGGATTAATCTGTAGGAGTGGGCATAAAGCATAGTGTACCCAGGAGATGAATGTCTACGATAAAGTATTGACCACAGAAGATACTTAATAGTCAAGTAGAAGGAATGACCCATACAATTCACATCAGCCAGCCTCTGGCATTGGCCATTCTAGTGCTGACAAATAGTTCATAAACAGCATACATTTAATAGGAAAGATGGAGTCTCCTCATAGACCTTAGAACATCAGCTTCCACTCACCATGATCTAACCTACCATGAACAAAAAGCAATACTCAGCCTCTGACATGACAATATTCTTTGAAGAGTCCAACTGCCCAGTTGTGACAATTAGTAACTTTTATATTAGCTATATATTTGTGATTTAATGATAGCTCCCATTAGATACTATCTCACTGCATATCTTGAATAATAAAATTTCTTTAACACAATGTAATTATGGTTAACCCCTTTCTAAATGATGCATTATTATTGTACTGCATTTTAATTTTTTCAACCTTACACATAGAAAGAACATTATTTTTATACAATGCTTTTTTACCTGTTTTTCAATTTATATATTTTCTATTCTTTATCTCTCAGAGTTTTCTTCTAAGATTCTTTTCTATATTCCAAAAGTACACTCTTTAGAAGTTTCACTATTGAAAGACAGTTAGCAGTGAGCTTTCAGTTTATTGAATCTTTAGCTTTGAAGAACAATTTTGTTGACTAAATAACGTTAAATATACAGCTGCCACTCACTGACCTTTAGCTCTTTAATATATCATCCTGTAGATTTTTAGTCAATTCTTTATTTTATCAAACAATTTTATAGTATGCAGTGTTTGTTATTCTACATTGTAAGTACATTCAAAAAGTCTGAACATATTTAATCCTCATAAAAACCTTAAGTAGTAGACATTATTATCTCTCTCATTTTATAAGGACTATGGCAGATGGAATAATGTCCCTCAAAAATGTTTAGGTTGGCCAGGCGCGGTGGCTTACGCTTGTAATCCCAGCACTTTGGGAGGCTAAGGTGGGCGGATCATGAGGTCAAGATATCAAGAGCATCCTGGCCAACATGGTGAAACCCCGTCTCTACTAAAAATACAAAAATTAGCGGGGCATGGTGGCATGCGCCTGTAGTCCCAGCTACTCGGGAGGCTGAGGCAGGAGAATTGCTTGAAACCAGGAGGCGGAGGTTGCAGAGAGCCGAGGTCGCGCCATTGCACTCCAGCCTGGCGCCTGGCGGCAGAGCAAGGCTGTCTTTAAAAAAAAAAAAAAAAAAAAATGTTTAGGTCATAAGGCCTAAAATCTATGAATATATTACCTTATATAGCAAAATGGGCTTTATAATGATTGAGTTAAGGATTTTGAGGTTGGGAGATTATCCAGGATTTACAATGTGATCAATCACAGTGGTCCTTGTTAAAGGGAGGCAGGAGGTTAGGAGTTAGAAAAGCAGTTGTGAGCAAAGCAGAGGTTGCAACAATGAGAAGAAAGGCCCATAAAACAAGGAATGCAGGGGACCTCTTGAAGCTTGAAACAGCAAAAAGCATAGATCATACTTTAGAGCCTCCAGAAGAAATGCACCCCTGCTAACAACTGACATTAGGACTTCTGGCCTCCAGGACTGTAAGATAATAAATCTGTGTTGCTTTGTGCCACTATTTGCAGTGATTTATCACAATAGCAACAGAAAATTATTACAGAGATAAGACACAGAGAGATTAAGTTATTTTCTAAAAATCACACAGCCAGAGTGGCGAGAAGACAAACTCAAGCAATCTGAATTTAGAAACTGCACTTTTAGTTATTAATGCAAAGTGTGCTTTCAATATCACCCCGTTATTTGTAGCTGATTTCTCTACCTGCATTAAAAACTTTGTATTATCTTTTGTATCTTCAATGTTACAATATAAATGTGTTTTTGTTTGTTTTTCCTGTTTATAATTTATCGTGTTTCATATTTAGAGGCTCCTCAACCTATGATGTGGTAATTTCACAATAAACTCATCATAAGTCAAAAATACCAAAAGTCAAAAACGCATTTACTTCACTGATTTAAGAAAACCCATCATAACAAATTTAAAAAAATGTTAAGTTGAGCCCTGGTAAATTGGCAACTGTCTGTATATGTGGGTTCATGTTGTATGAACTCCCAACTAGCCCTTTTCAGATACAACCTTTGCTTCATTTTCTAAATCTTCTCTCTTGAACCTCATCCCTTGGCTCCTGGCGTTCATACCCTTTTGTAGTGACTTCCCACTTTGTATCAGGCCCTCACTACCACTCACTCTTATGTGTGCTTGCTCTTTGTCAGTCTATACAGAGACCCAGATGGTGAGATGGCAGTGGAACTAAAGGACCTGCAAAAAGACTTGTGAGTGAAATTTGAAGAAATTTTAGCTTAGTCACATCTTCAGATACTGCTGTCCAAACAACAGTTGACTGAAAACTGGTTAAGAGATCCTGGAGCCAGAAAACCATCTAGTGTTTGTTGCTTGAGGTTGCTACAGTTTGGGATAATGTGTTATGTAGTAGAAGACAATTAATACAATCTTTTTTTGGGATAATGATTTCAGATGTGCATTAAATCTTATTGCAAACAATATGCCACTTTTCTTTTTTCTGCCTATTTCATTTTGTCTGTTTGGTTAATTTCTTCAGATTTGTTTTCCTGCTTACTCTTCAACTGTGTCTACTTTATTAGGTCTTTTTCATTTAAAAATTATGTGTTTTTAATTAATTAATATTTGATTAATTTTCTAATTAACTTTGCCTTTTAAAAATAATAGTGTTAGCTAATTATCTATATATACTCATATGGACACATATATTTAAATGGTAATCTGTATTTGATCTTAAAATATATGAACTAAGTGAGAGCCCTAACTAGTTATTATTACTGCTGTCTCTTAAATCTGGTGGTTTATTTCCCTGTGTGTTGGGTATCTTTATTTGCTGTCTCATATTTTCTTTACCAAGATCTTTGGAATCCTAGGGGCCTGAGTTGGGAAATTTTTTTTCTCCAGAAAAGATTGTTACTTGTCTATGATTAAAATCAAGAATAGTGTCAATCTGGGACCACTTTAGCCTTCTTTGAAAATCATGTACCTAATGTAATAATCTCAGATTCAATTCTTCCACTTGGTAGATGGGCCTGTTATAGTGACAATGTCGCCATCTTCTCTCAAGGTACCAGCCACATATTGTGTGTGTGTGTGAAGGGGTGATTCTTACAGATTTTCTTTACTTCTTAGAAGGCCACAAATATAGGAAAAAGAAAGGCTTATTGAAGATCTAGTTGTTTTTACCAAACTGCTAAAAGAAGACTTTTTCGAAGACTATTTTTTTTGAGAGCAGCTATAGATCTGCAGCAAAATTGAGAGGAAGGTACAGCAATTTCTGGGATATCCTTTATCACACACATGTATAGCCTCCTCCGTTATCAACATCCTCTACTAGAGTGATATATTTATTATAATTAGTGTAACTAGTTGACACATCAAAATCACCCAAAGTCCATGGTTTACATTAGAGTTTACTCCTGGTATTCTATATTCTATGGGTATGGATGAAGATGTAATGGCATGTATCCATCATTATAGTATCATACAGAGTATGTTCACTGCCCTACAAATCCTGTGCCCTAACTATCCATTCTTTCCTATTCCCTAACCCCTAGCAACCACTTTTTTTTTAAATTGTTTGGACTTTTTCAGGATGTCATATAGTTAGAATCATATGGCATGTAGCCTTTTCATATTGGCTTTTTTCACTAAGTCATATAAGGCTCCTTCATTTCTTTTTAATGCTGAATAATATTCCATTGTCTCAATGCAGCACAGTTTATCCCTTCACTTACTGAAGGACATCTTGGTTGTTTCCAAGTTTTAGCAATTATGAGTAAAGTTGCTATAAACACCTGTGTGCAGGTTTTTCTGTAGATATATGTCTTCAGCTTTCTTGGATAAACAGTAAGAAGGGGAAACACTGATCATATTGTAAGAGTATGTTTAGTTTTGTGGGGTATTGTCAGTCTGTTTTTCAAAGTGGCTGTACCATTCATTTTTCATTCCCAGCAGCAGTGAATGAGAGTTCCTGCTGCTCCACATCTTTGCCAACATTTTGTGTTGTCAGTGTTCTGCATTTTAGCTACCTTAATAGGTGTGGAAAGCAGATATCTTTTCTGTTCTTAATAACTTCATATTAATCTGCCACATGATTTTGTTTTAATTTATATAACAATAGCCCAAACGAACACTCAGGTTGTTTTCTCTTCACTTTTTTGATAACACTATGTTATGCATTTTTGTATGTAATAAAAGATATCTCTCATTATTTCCTTGGTGTAGAGCACTACAAATTTATTTAGTAAAATCAGGAAATACACAGTATATATAGGAATAAAAATATATTGCCAGGTTGTACTCTAGAGAGTATGTATCAGTTTGTGTCCTCAACAGCAGTGTTTGGCGATTTACATATTTAATTGTAGTACTATTAGTTTATCTAAATTATTTTCCTTTTGTATGCAAGTTCAAATACATAAAACTAATGAATTACAGATGACCATAGCAGAAATAAGTTAGAAGATGTTTCAATACTACACATAAATAAAGCTCTGCAAGGATACCCTTTGCTTGGTTGCCAGAAATGATCATTGCATACTTAGCAGAAAGTGGTTAAAGGAATATGAGAAATGGGGTAATAAAACTAACCACAAAGAATGAACTGTACCTATTTTGGAGATTTTCTACTAGCAAATCCAATTTATATGATAAGGTATTTTATTAAATTAAACATTCTCTAGATCACATACACTTTTTAAATAAGTAATTTGCCCAAGAAAAGTAATTCATACAAGAGTTACGTCTATATACTAAGGTAAAAGAGAATAAAATGGTTTTATAAAGAAAGTCACTTTTACTTGCATTACTGATGAAAAGACAGAAACCAGCAAAAGAAGCAGGCTAGCCTTCAGCTGGCTAAAAAATTATTTTGGCAAAAGTAGAAGCTGCTGACACACTGATAAGAAAATATTTATTTGAAAAGATCTGCTGCTGCCTTTGCAGAAGATTATGTAACTTTGTGCCATATATTTTTTTCTAAAAAATATCTATTAAATCTAAAATACCTCCAGATGATTAAAACCTCTTAAAAGGATGGAGTATTATGCAAAGAAAATATATATGTTAATAATTTTTATCTAAGATAGCTACTGAACATGAGATGGTTTACTTCAAGATCTTTGTAAGTGTAAAAAAATGGCATGCATAATATTTCAAATAGTTTTTTACCCATGCCCATGTATAAAATGTGGCCTAAATAAATAATTTTCTAAACAATATTTCTGATTCTTCTAATTTATTTATGTAAGGGGAGTCGTTCTTCATTTTTATGGTTTTACAGTTATTGAATTTCAACGTACTATAATTTTATAAAACAAGACATAAAATCATTGGTACCTAGCCTAGGATTTAGATGTTTACTTTAGCTCCTTTCTTTATGGTTTTAAAAGTGTATCTTGAGATTAATGACCCATATCAGCAGACTGTAATGGATAAATGGTTGATCCATGTTTGTAAAAGCATCACATACTCCTGCACTGAAGAATATAATGTCGTTAAGACTCGCTTTTCCCTAACTGATATATCCTAGTAAAATAGTTTATCTTCCATTATTATCCTAGACACATTTTATTTTTTCCCCTTTGTAGTATTTAGTTAGTGCTTTAAAAAAACTTCACCTTTTTTTTTTTTTTTTGGAGAAGTCTTGCTCTGTCACCCAGGCTATAGTGCAGCAGGGGTGATCTTGGCTCACTGCAACCTCCGCCTCCCGAGTTCAAGCGATTCTCCTGCCTCAGATTCCTGAGTAGCTGTGATTACAGGTGCCTGCCACTGCGCCCAGCTAATTTTTGTATTTTTAGTAGAAATGGGGTTTCACCATCTTGACCAGGCTTGTTTGAAACTCCTGACCCCGTGATCCACCCGCCTCGGTCTCCCAAAGTGCTGGGATTACAGGCACGAACCACCGTGCCAGGCAACCTATTATTTTACAATAAAGAAACAAAAAGAGTCCAACAATAAAAACAATTCCCATACCATGAATTGTGAACTATATATTATCTTAAAAAATACAAATCTTTGTTGATCTGAGATATTAAAGGAGACTAAAAGCATTCTACATTTCAACATAAGAAAAAATAGTAAAATATAGTTATAAATGTATTGTGTTGACAAAATAATTTATTCAGTATTCCTACCACTTATTTTATATAAACTATGGTAAACATTAATTTCCTTTAAATAATATCCTTTGTGATTAACTGACATTTTAAACTAAATTAGAGTGTGTGAAATGAATTTAAAATGTAAGCTGGAGTACAAGCCATAATGGCAAGAGCCTTACATAAATATTAAAAATATAATGGCAAAAAATTGTATCAATACTGTTTGAAAACTTGGCCCTCAGATAAAGAATTGTCTAAGATAAAGTTATTTGGTTATTTTAAATAACAAACTCAATTTAGAATAATACAAATAACAGTTTTTAAATTAGATAATCGACAACTAATTAAAATAACTTTTTTTTTTAACTAAATCTCAGTTTGGGGTAGATGAATCAACAGGAGCCATTGTAATTAAAACATCACACAGAAGTTGTAGTAGCGGTAGCTCTTTATTATGCCTTGGATATATTCCCAGTCTCCAAATAAAGTTCTATAGTCCTTAGGCTTCAAAGCATTGCCTCCTATCTCTATCACAGGTCTTAATTAGAATGCCTTATTTATGTATTAACTAGTAATCCTAAAGAAGAGTTTGCCATGAGATTTTATGGTTGTCATCAGGTCCTAACTGGTGGGCATTATTGTATTCATTTGAATCGTTTCATCTAACTACATGAGAGTAAATGTTCGAAGAATTTATCATACAAACCATGGCATATTACAAGTTTTTTTTTTTTTAATAATGGTTTAATCCTCATAGTTAAAAATAACCTTTCAGAACTATTGTGTAAATATACATAGTCTATCAGGGCTATAAATGTCATCTGTTGAATTACTAATAACAGGAGAGAAAAGAAACATTTTGCCTTTTCTTCCTTACAATTGCTATATTTTGTGCCAAGATCTATGAGTTATTATGAAATGAGATAGCTATTGATACATAATGATATTAAATTAGATATACTTCATGTAATTTTTAAATCAACTCTATTGGGGAAAATTTTATTTTTGCCTTATAAAAATAAATGTTTCCTTTAATATTTAAAATCAAATATACTTTAGTATTCTTTAATATTTATTACCATAATTATTGTTCTATAATTAAAATTTTTCAAGCTTCAAGGAATATCTATTTTACCTATGGGACTGGATCTTATGAACAAGTCTATTCCCTGCCTTCTATCCTAAAGACACTATAGATTCCAATCATATTCTTTGCCTTTACATTTCAAAATTGCTAAGTTCTAATCCTTTACAGCATCCTCATAATGCAACCTGCTTGATTCCAAGTTACTTTGATTATTTTAATCATCTTTATCCAACACTTCTCAAACTCTTAATATTACTTTTGACTTATGCAAAGCAGTTCATTTGTGAATACATAGTGAACACGTGGAAGAATTATATGATGATTACCTTTTACCTCCTGACAATTTTGTTTTGAAGACCCATATTGTTGTTTAACATGGAAGCACAAACCAGCAACAGCTTCAGAAAGTAGCCTAAAATATTTTTCTTTTGTTATTAGCTGTATAGATCCCATCATCCTCTACTTTCTTTGGATTATTTTCCCCTAAGTATTAATTTTCATTTACACATATTGAAGTCCTTCTATTGTGTTTTGGCTGTGGATAAAACTATTTATTTATTGTTTTTGTCCATGGAACAATGATAGTAGTGACAAATTTAATCTAACCCTCTTGCTACATTGCTCCTTCCACATTCCCAGTTGTTTATAACATTTTATAATTAAGGAAAATTAAATCTGTGAAGATGACCACAAAATATTTTATTGGAGGACTAGTATTTTGCAATCCTTCTTTAAGAGCAACCTTAAGCATTACTTTGCACATATTCCATGTGATACCTTGATTTCAGAAGACACAACTTACCCATCAACAAAAGTACAACTGGATATGTTAATTTTCTAGTGCTTCCATTGCCAAATACTACAGTCTGGGTGGCTTGAAAAACAGATATTAATTTCTCACAGTTCTGAAGCCTGCAAGTCTAAGATCAAGATGCTGGCAGGGTTGATTTCTCCTGACGCCCCTGTCCTTGGGTTGGAGACAACCACCTTCTCATTGTGTCCTCGCATGGGCTTTTCTCGGTGTGGGCCCCTCTCTAGTAATTCTTCCTTTTTTTATAAGAACACCAGTCATATAAGATGAGGGTCTCATCTTCATGTGTTCATTTAACCTTAATTGCCTGCTTAAGAGCCCCATCTTCAAATACATCCACATTAGGGGTTAGCGCTTCAACACATAAATTTGGAAGGGACATAATTCATTCCGTAACACTGGGTTTTACCTTCTTTTTGAAAACAACTCATAAAAACCACAGTAGTAGAAATTTTGGTAACAACAATATCATTGAGGGAGATTGCCTCATGCTCCCAAACTATGTCACTCTGTATACAAACGACTTATTTCTGTTAAGTCTTTTCAAGAATATTTTCCACGTTTACAATACACCAGAACTTACCAGAGAAAAAAAGTTACTTGCTTCTATTCTTCTGATCTGAAACAACATTTTTTCTTTGCAATTGAATACGTCATTAGAGTGAGACTGCAGGAGACAGGGGTATCTGCACATTTAGATACCAAAAAAAGGTAACATTATATCAGTAAGTCCAAGGTTGTTGTCACTGCTCACACACCTCTATGTGTCTGTCTTTCATGTGCTAAAGAGTTATTCTGTATATAAGAAACACACCAGTGGAACAGAACAGAAGTCTCAGATGTAACACCACACATCTACAACCATCTGATCTTTGACAACCCTGACAAAAACAAGCAATGGGGAAAGGATTCCCTATTTAATAAATGGTTTGGGAAAACTGGCTAGCCATACGCAGAAAGCTGAAGCTGGACCCCTTCCTAACACCTTATACAAAAATTAACTCAAGATGGATTTAAGACTTAAATATAAGACCTAAAACCCTAGAAGAAAACCTAGGAAATACCGTTCAGGACATAGGCATGGGCAAAGACTTCATGACTAAAACACCAAAAGCAATGGCAACAAAAGCCAAAATTGACAAACGTGCTCTAATTAAACTGAAGAGCTTCTGCACAACAAAAGAAACTATTATGAGAGTGAACAGGCAACCTACAGAATGGGAGAAAATTTTTGCAATCAATCCATCTGACAAAGGACTAGTATCCAGATCTAAAAAGAACATAAACAAATGAACAAGATAAAAACAAACAACTCCATCTAAGAGTGGGTAAAAGATATGAACAGACACTTTTCAAAAGAAGATATTTAGGTGGCCAACAAACATATGAAAAAAAACTCATCATCACTGATCATTAGAGAAATGCAAATCAAAACCACAATGAGATACCATCTCACACCAGTTAGAATGATCATCATTAAAAAGTCAGGATACAACAGATGCTGTAGAGGATGTGGTGAAATAGGAATTCCATTACACTGTTGGTGGGAATGTAAATTAGTTCAACCATTGTGGAACACAATGTGGCGAATCCTCAAGGATCTAGAGCCAGAAGTACCATTTCACCCAACAATTCCATTACTGGTTATATACCCAAAGGATTATAAATCATTCTACTATAAAGACACATGCACATGTGTGTTTATTGCAGCAATATTCATAATAGCAAAGACTAGGGATGAACACAAATGCTCCTCAATGATAGACTGGATAAAGAAAATGTGGCATATAGACACCATGGAATACTATGCAGCCATTTAAAAGGATGAGTTCATACCCTTTGTAGGGACATGGATGAAGCTGGAAACCATCATCCTCAGCAAACTAACACAGAACAGAAAACCAAACACCGCATGTTTTCACTCATAAGTGGGAGTTGAAAAATGTGAACATATGGACACAGGGAGGGGAACATCACACACTGGGGCCTGTCAGGG
Source organism: Sapajus apella (assembly GCF_009761245.1). Classification (NCBI taxonomy): domain Eukaryota; kingdom Metazoa; phylum Chordata; class Mammalia; order Primates; family Cebidae; genus Sapajus; species Sapajus apella. The sequence goes on from NW_022436945.1 coordinate 32,707,704, forward strand.
GCTGGGGGCAAGAGGAGGGATTACATTAGGAGAAATGCATAATGTAGATGATGGGTTGATGGGTACAGCCAACCACCATGGCACATGTATACCTATGTAACAAACCTGCATGTTCTGCACATGTATCCTAGAATTTAAAGTGTAATAATAATAAAAGAATAACGCCAGGCACAGTGGCTCATGTCTGTAATCCCAGCACTTTGGGAGGTCAAGGTGGGTGAACCACCTGAGATCAGGAGTTCGAGATCAGCCTGGTAAAACCCTGTCTCTACTAAAAATACAAAAATTAGCTGAGCATAGTGGTGGGTGCCTGTAATCCCTGCTACTCAGAGGCTAAGACAAAAGAATCACTTCAACCCAGGAGGTAGAGGTTGCAGTGAGCTGAGATCCCACCATTGCACTCCAGCCTGGATGACAGGGGGAGACTCTGCCTCAAAAAAAAAAAAAAAAAAAGAAAGAAAGAAAATATTAAAAAGGAAACAAAAACACATCTTAAAACTTAATTTACTTAATAGACTAGTGCGTTTTAATAAGCCAATACCTACCCAGAAGAAAGGCCCCAGAATCTCAATTTGAAACACATTTTTGAAATTGTTTAAATCTGGTTTTGGTGTAGTGACACTTTATCTTCTGGAATAGAGCAAAACAGATGAATCCAAAGTCTCATCATTATAGTGGTTTTTTGGGGGTTCAGTTCCTTCCACAGTATTTCAGATTTTATGTGAAATATAACATAGTCTGCAAAACTGAACATAGATAGGCCAGTATATGCAGAAGTGTGTCACCCCAGGTTATACTATAGATTATCAGGGGAAAAGAGAGGAGGAAAACTTTTCTTTGTGTTCGACCTGTATGGATTTCACATTGTTTTAGTGAACAAATTATTTAAGGAGGGAATTAATGAACCTTCTCTTAATATAAAATAATTCTTCCAATAATTTATTGTTTCAGACAAGACAAACATCTCTTCCTGTATACCAAATTAATTGTTACCTCCACCCCCTTCCTCCTTCCTCTCTTTATTAATCTTGTTTTGTTTTTATGTGCATATATATTATACTATTATCGATGTCACCTAACATGTTCAGTTGGAGGAAAAACACAGGGAATGGAGTTTTCAACATAAAAAAGGTTATTAGATCAGTAAAGTATAATGGACATGCCTGACCTATATGTGGAATTAGAGAAGAGTAAACAGTTCATCTTCAAACTGGAAAGAAGTAAAAACTATGCACTTCCAAATGATTTTCATAAAGGAAGCTGATTCGAGACATTTGATTTTATAATTCTAAAATGTCTTCTTATTAATAAAAGTGTTTTCTTTTTTATTAAAAATAATTAAATAATAAATACCTACTGTGTAGTGTCAAATAATATAACTGAGTCAGTGATCAAAAAAATTACGTTCAAGATATATTTTAAGCAAGAGAAAGCTCAGATTCCTTTCAGAAATGCCTTTAATAAGAAAGATGTAAAGATGATGATGAAAACAAGGTAGAAAAATGTGAAACAGGACTTTGCTGCTTCCTTTTAACTGTGGTAAATTATTTTTTCCTTGGGAGAGTGAAAATGGTTTTTCTGTTAAGTCATTGGTAGAAAACAAAGCAAGAAGTCATGCACCCTTAGGAAAGCTGAGACATGCCATTGCAAATCTAACAGAATTCACATTCCACTTAGCATGGATTCCTAACAGGTCTTTAGATGGGAACAGCTTAATTAATGCTGTGGAAAGTTGGCAGCTAGGAGGAATTTGGAAGCTCCCTCTGAAAAAGACAAAAAGCTTATTCGTGGTTGTCACAAGATTTTCTAAAGCTTACAGGGTATCTTGAGAGGATTAATGTAAGTTAAGAGAGATGCATTCCAATCACTATAAACCAAATATCACTTAGTATTCGATGCTGAATTGAGTTTTAGTTATGCTTATTAAGGCATATCTGTGTCTGTACTTTTTCTCATGAAGTAAAATTAATCCATGTTACCATACATTTTGTTAATAGTTTAAATTCTCCATTCAAACTTTGAAGTACTATTAAATATTTGACCACAGCTGGGAGAAACATTTTGCTTTCATTATTTACCTGCTCAAAAACATTCAGTATCTTAGCAGTATTTACCGTATGAAGTTATCCTCCATAACACAAGGCATTCAAGTATTTCTATCATACATCTTTAGTTCTTAAACATTTTCTTCTGGAATTATATTCTTGGTCTCCAAGAGTTTTGAGCTGAATTATTCTCGTCTTCTCAAATTCATGTGTTGAAAGTCTAATGCCCAATACTACATAATGTGGCTGTATTTGGAATTGGAATCTGTAAAGAGGTAATGAAGTTAAAATGGGGTCATTAGACTAGACTCTAATCCAATATGTCTTTATAAGAAGAGGACAAGGAAAGAAAGATATCTATGTGAGGACATACCAAGAAGGCAGCATGTCTACACCAAAGAGAGACCTCTAAGGAAATAAAGCCTGCCGATACCTTGATCTTGAATGTCTACCCTCCAGAATTAAAAGAAAATACATTTATCAGCCAGAATTAATAGAAAATACATTTCTTAGTGGGGCACGGTGGCTCACGCCTGTAATCCCAGCCCTTAGGGAGACCGAAGTGGGCAGATCACAAAGTCAAAAGATCAAGGCCGTTCTGGCCAAGATGGTGAAACCCCGTCTCTACTAAAAATACAAAAATTAGCTGGGTGTGTTGACACGCGCCTGTAGTCCCAAATATTTGGGAGGCTGAGGCAGGAGAATTGCTTGAACCTGGGAGGCAGAGGTTGCAGTGAGCTGAGATCGCACCACTGCATTCCAGCCTGGTGACAAAGCGAGTCTCCATCTCAAAAACATAAATAAAAATAAATTTCCATTACTTAAACCTCTCAGTGTGTGATATTATATTGTGAGATTTCTGGTAAACTAATGCAGCCAGCTTTAGTTAAAGTTAATTAAAATTTTTCCAAAAATATTTTTCATTGATGGAATATTTATTGAACATTTACTAATGTCAAATGTATTTACACATACCAAAAAATTGAAATGAGATTATTATTATCCTCATTTTAGTGATGTTAACACTTTGCCCTAAATTATATGGTTTGTTAACACTGGTTGCCCCGTTTGGATTTTTCTTGTGCGTTATAGTGTTCTACCTTCCTGGTAGTGAATGTTTACATTCCTGCCTACTTCAGCTTTATTTATTTTCAACAGCTCTAGTTTTTAGTCTTCTGTTTCAGGGTTTTGTTCACTATACAAAATTTTCTATATCTGACATCTTCAATGTCAAAATTAGAGTAAACTTAAGAACAAAATCAGTACAATGTAAAGAGAACAGACCCAGATATAAATCTTCAATGTACCAATCAATAGTTGTGTGACGTGAATCCACTTAACCTTTCTGGGTCTTGTACTTTCATTTGAGGAATGGAGTTACACCTAATCTGAGGGCTCTTTTGAGGTTTGATGTAAAGTCTGTGCATAGTACATGATTTGTAACAGACTCTTAATACATCGATTGGAAAATAGCCTTTAACATAAAATCTGTGGCTCTATCACAACGCTTTGTATTTTTGTGTGATTCCATATAAATAGAATTTTAAAATTAGTTTTTAAAAATCAAATATTGCTAAGTCCTGACAATTAAAAATTTATTGTTTGCATGGTAATATCAATTCCAGCAAAGCAAATTATTCTTTGGGTCAGTATTCTCAGATAAGAATTGTTTTCTTCATTAGGTGCTGTTGAACAGATAATCAATTGTGAAATTATTAAGAGCAAGAGTTGTTGCTAACCCAAGCTGACAGGCAGCATAAGCCAAAGTAAAAAATTATTAGGAAAAAAATCTACTCTTCATTATTACTTCATTTGTTGATTCATTCACTCAATAAGTAGTTAATGAATGACTAATGTGTTCAAAGCACTGAGATGATGCAGATGTTACAAAGATACATCAAGGACAGCATTAATAAAAAAATCAAAATGATTAATACAAGATAAAAAATGAAATTTTTAATTCTCAAATGACAGAAAACCCCAAGTCTTGAGATTTCCCCCTTGTGAATAAATTATTTTTTACTGACTTGATTAGGTCAGGCAATTTAGAGGCTACATAATTTAAACTGAGTTATAAAAAATGGACAATATTTAGAGCATAAGAAAATAGAAGTAATAGAGGTGTAGGAGAAATAAAGCACGTTTTTAATGAATATGAGGAAGTACTGGGCACACGCACAATAAATCAGTAAGTCTGGAGTTCTTTTTAGCAACAACATAGCTTCATAGCTTTCCTGATGGGAAATAGTTGAAAATACACTTGGAAATCATGAGTGTCTTGCATACCAAATTAAGGAGGCTTGATATATTCTGAATAAAATGGAAATTAATTATAGATTTTTTTTTTTGGCAAGGGGGCATTACTCAATCAAAGCTGTGTGACATTTCTTTAAATAACTTATTATCCAGTCCACTCCAGCAAGGGGCAAGGCTAGCCTCTCATATGAGCTACAAATCAATATTTCTCTGGCTCTGCACCCAATTTTGGTCAATGCAGGCTATTTAAAATTCCTCTAGACTGGTAGCTTTAATCTTTTACCTACTGGTAGTCTTTAGGAGTTACATAAACCAGGCATAGCCCAGAAAAAATTGTAGACCTCATGCACACAGAAACACACACTTGCATGCACACACTCATACGCAGGCACACACACCCTTCTTTGATTACCTTTCTGTCATATTGTAAACTGTGTTTGTTTAGAGAGAAAATGTTATATTAATTATATTATATGATTACATTAAAACTAACAACATTTTTATGTTTTGTTACATTAATGCTAGTATGTCTTTGCTGTAAATGACATAGAATACTACTGTGAATACATGTATTTGAGTATAACCGTATTTCATTTATAAAAGTTTCTTCTTGATATAAAGAAATTAAACACAGACATCTTAGCTATTTTTTATATCAGGCAACATTTAAGTTGGAAACTGTCAAAGAAAATATAGTAAAATGAAGCTGAAATTACTTTAGATTTTAATTTCATTTAGAAATCTGATTGGACGTCAAACTACAATATTTATAGAATGACAAACTTTGTATGCCAATGGTAATCTAAAGCCCCAGAGGCTGAAAACGCTCCACAGATGTGTTCAGCCTGAGAATATGTCACACACGTTGATACGTCTCAAGAGAAAATAGCTTGATTTAAGGAGCCTGGAAATTAAGGCTACCCTGAATCAAAACCTTCCTTGAGAGCATCCTACACAAAGCTGGGTATTGCATTTCCAATTATGAAACAAAGCTGCTCACAGTTGTGAAGATCTTGATATAATCATGAGACAGAAATGGATAAGATTTTCTTTTTTGTGGTTTTCTGCCCAGAAAGAAAATATGCAGTGTGTGTGACAAATGACATCAGCCATTTGTTTTATAATATATAAGAGGTCACTGAAGAATCAGTGATTCAGGATCAACAGAGACTCTGATAGTATATTAATGAAGGTCACTAAAGGATTAGCTAAGAATCAGCATGCAGCAACATAAAACTACTGAAATCTCTTTGTGCAGCCAACACGCATATTTCACCTCTTAAACTGGGATGATATCCCTGAGAATTCCAGTTTGGAGAGCTTATCTGGAATCATCAATATCTGAAAATCCTTTGCTATGAAAATGTGTAGCTGAAAGGTTAGTCTTGATCCTCTGTTCAGAAATGAAACACCTGCAATGCTTGTTAAGACTGTTTTGCTGTTTGGGCAAAAAAAAAAATATGTAAATGAGCCATGTTTCATAGAACAGTTGTCAAATCTCAGTCAAAGATTCTACAAGAGAGCTTGAACTTTTGCTGTGAGACATTAACTTCAATGGAGCTACTGATCTCTCCTCTCTAAAGTGATCTGGGCAAGAATTAAAAGCAGATCAAGTTGCTTATCTGTGACAAAGAATGTTTTCATCTCTCTGTAAATAATTACTGAAGTGTTTGAATGAACTTCAGACAGTTGTTTGACTATATTTTTGAATAAATAGGGAAGCCTATCTCAAAACAATTTGATAAGAAGCAGTTCATCCAAGTCTTCCTCTATTAAATAAAAATGTTTGGTCATAAAATGAAGTTTATTGTGTCTGTTTGATCTCTCTGAGAGGAGTATGTTAAAATTATTAATTACATTTTTTCATTAATCCATTGATCCCATGGTTCCATCAAGAGTTGCTTAATATATTTTAAATATATTTATACATATTTATAAATACAACATTTCATCCATTTTTCTTTTACAAGATACAATTTTTTTCTTTAATCCTATTTTTTCTTACACCATAAATTCTATTGTGATAATCATTAAGATTGTTACCTCTAATTTTATAATGATTTGTATTTAAATATTATTTTTCAATCCTTTTATTAGGTATATTTTTGAGAGAATCTTTAAAAATTGTCTTATTTTTAAAATTAAAACTATCTTTCTAAATGATAAGTTAGACAAATAGACACATTTGAATTTACTGCTATGTTAGAACTCATACATGTCATTTTAGTTGCATATTTTACATTAATTGTACTTTCTGTTCATTTTTTTTCCATTTATGAGGTCCTTGGATGAACTGATTTATATTCTAATTGTTTCAAAATTGTACATGTGTTCCACATTTTTTAGAAACACTGTTCATTGTTCTTTATTATATTTTCTTTTTCATGTTGAATAATCTCTAAGGATCGCTTTGACTTTGCTAATTCTTTCTTCTGATAGCTGCTAACATCTACTGTTGAGTCCTTCTAGTGAATTTTTAAAATTTCTATTATTTGTTTTTTCAATTGCAGAATTTTCATTATTTTAGAATTTCTGTATCTTTATTGATATTCTGTATTTGATGACACATTGTCATCAATGTGTCATAAAGAATCATTTATTCTTTAACATTATTTTCCAGGCCTAAACTAGGATCTGGAGGAAGAGGTAGCCATCATTCTTGACACAGAATAGAGCACTTGAGCTAAAGTTTCTATAGCACGGAGCTGGAGGTGGGGTTTTAAAAGAGCAATTTATGATTTTAACATCATAGACTCTCTGTTCTTATCAATATTTAGATTTTCTTGAATTAATATTTCTTCATTTTTTGTGTTTTCTATATTATGTATTTTTATTTTCTTATTAATTCCTGTTCTTAAGACAATTTCCAGAGACTTTAAATGAATTGTTTTTATAATTTTCATCCTTTAAGTCATTTGGCAAAGAAAATGGTCCACTAAGCTTCCTAGGCTGTAATTCTGAAGTCCTGCTCTACCCTATGCTTTTGATGAATATTTGAATTTGCATAGCATACTCTGGAGGTATTGAGCTGTTTGCTGTAGCTTGTATATAGGGTCACTGAGGTACTGGCAAATAGATGATATTGAAAAATATGACAGTGCTGTATGGTAGTGGACTGACATGGTTTGGCTATAGACCCCCAACCAAATCTCATGTTGAATTATAATTCCCATAATCTCCACATGTGAAGAGAAGGCCCAGGTAGCAGGTGACTGCATCATAGGGGTGGTGTCGCCATGCTGTTCTCATGATCGTGAATGAGTTATCAGGAGATCTGATGATTTTATAAGGCAGTTTTCCCTGATCTTGCTAAAACTCCCTTTCTTGCCTGCCGGCAGGTAAGATATACCTTTGTTGCTCCTTCGTCTTCTGCCATGATTTTGAGTTTCCTGAGGCCTCTCCAGCCATGCAGAACTATGAGTAGATCAAATCCCTTTCCTTCATAAATTATCCAGTCTCAGGTAGTATATTTAGAGCAGTCAGTGTGAGAACCAAGTAATACAGTAAACCGGTACTTCACAGGGTGGGGTACTGCTATAAAGATTTTGAAAATGTGGAAGTGATGTTGAAACTTCATAATAGGCAGAGATTGTAACAGTTTGGAGGGCTCAGAAAAAGATACGAAGATGTAGAAAAGTTTGGAACTTCCTAGCAACTTGTTGAAAATGCTGATTGTGATATGGACAATAAAGTCCAGGCTGAGGTGGTCTCAGGTAGAGATGAGGAACATATTGGAAAATTGAGATTTTAAAAGATTTGTAAACACCTAAAATTAATAGAAAAATATTACAATTAAAAGTTTTCTATCATTAGTGTGAACTAGCAACCAACAGAATGGGAAAAAAATTTTTGCAATCTACCCATCTAACAAAGGGCTAATATCCAGAATCTACAAAGAACTTAAACAAATTTACAAGAAAAAACAAACAACTCCATCAAAAAGTGAGTGAAGGATATGAACAAACGCTTCTCAAAAGAAGACAATTATGCAGCCAACAAACATGAAAAAAAGTTCATCACTGATCATTAGAGAAATGCAAATCAAAACCACATTGAGATACCATCTCACGGCAGTTAGAATGGCAATCATTAAAAAATCTGGAGACAGCAGATGCTGGAGAGGATGTGGAGAAACAGGAACACTTTTACACTGTTGGTGGGAATGTAAATTAGTTCAACAATTGTGGAAGACAGTGTGGCGAATCCTCAAGGATCTAGAAATAGAAATACCATTTGACCCAGCAAACTCATTACTGGGTATATACCAAAAGGACTATAAATCATTCTATTAGAAAGACACATGCACACATATATTTACTGCAGCACTATTCACAATAGAAAAGACTTGGAACCAACCTAAATGCCCATGAATGATAGACTGGATAAAGAAAATTTGGTACATATACAACATGGAATACTATGCAGTCATAAAAAAGGATGAGTTCATGTCCTTTGCAGGAATATGGATAAAGCTGAAAACCATCATTCTCAGCAAACTGACACAAGAACAGAAAATCAATCACCGCATGTTCTCACTCATAAGTGGATGTTAAACAATGAGAACACATGGACACTGGGAGGGGAACATCACACACCAGGGTCTACTGGGGAGTGGGGGGCTAGGGAAGCGATAGAAGGGGATGGAGGCCATGGGAGGGTTAGCATTAGGAGGAAATATCTAATGTAGATGATGGGGTGATGGATGTGGCAAACCATCATGGCATGTGTATACCTACGTAACAAACCTGTATGTTCTGCACATGTACCCCAGAACTTAAAGTACAATTTATAAAAAAAAAAAAAAAAAGTTTTCTAAAGGATATGCTCTAGGAAAAAAAGACAGAGCAAAAGTTCGCTTTCTCTTTTTATTCCAGAGAAAATTCATGTTCTTTCTTCTTTTCCATGTGTATTGACCCTTAGGGTTGCAACATATTTTGTCCACCTGTGAAAACTTGTGAAATCTGTTTAGTATTCAGGGATCTTGGAAAAATAGTTACCCAGATATTTTATTATAAACAATAATAGAAACAAAATGATATTGTACCTGTGTAATAGCTTCTTTTAATTGCCCTATTATTTTGAATTAGAGACTGTGTCTTTGTTGTCCAGACTGGAGAGCAGTGGTATGATCATAGCTCACTGCAGCCTTGAACTCCTGCATTAATGTGATTCTCCTACATCAGTCTCCCAAGTAGCTAGAACCACAAGCACTTGCCACTATGCCCAGCTAGTTTTAAAAATTTTTTGTAGAGGCAATGTCTCACTATTTTGCCTAGTCTGCTCTCAAACTCTTGACCTCAAGCAATCCAACCATCCTTCTGCCTTGGCCTTCCAAAGTACTGAGTTTACAGGTGTGAGCCCCTGCACCTGGCGTTACTGGCCCTATTTTTCAAAAATAGTTTTAAAAATACATAATGTGTGTAAAGGTTGATGGAGTACATCCAACATTTGGATATATGCATTCAATGTATAATGATCAAGTCAGTATCTTTAGCATATCCATCACCTCAAATATTTGGCATTTCATGTTGGAAACATTGAAGCTTTTCTTTTGAAACATGCTATAAATTATTATTAGCTATAATCTCCTTACTGTATTATCAAATTCTAGAACTTATTCCATCTATGTAACTGCATTTTTTTGTACCTATTAACTGATTTCTTTTCATAGTCCTCTACATCCTTCAATTTTCATCCTCTGGTAACCATTCTTCAAGTTCTACTTCCATGAAACCATTTTTTTTAAATTTCTACATATGAGTGAGAACACATAATATTTATCTTTCTGTGCTTCGTTATATTTCATTTAATATAATGACTTTTGGATCCATCCTGTTGCTGCAAATGATAGGATTTCATTCTTTTTATGGGTAAATAGTATTCCACTGGGTGTATATGTGTGAGAGAGTGTGTGTGTGTGTGTGTGTGTGTGTGTGCGCGCGCGCACACGCGCATGCGTGTATCACATTTATTTTTTTTTATTATTATACTTAAAGTTCTAGGGTGCATGTGCAGAACTTGCAGGATTGTTACATAGGCACACAAACGCCATCGTGGTTTGCTGCCTCCATTCCCCTGTCACCTAATCAGGCATTTCTCCCATTTCTTCCTCCCCAACCTCCTCACTCCCCACTATCCCTCCGAGTACCCCACCCCCAAACAGACCCTGGTGTGTGATGTTCCCCTCCCTGTGTCCACGTGTTCTTATTGTTCAACACCCACTTATGAGTGAGAACATGCAATGTTGGGTTTTCTGTTCTTGTGTCAGTTTGCTGAGAATGATGGTTTCCAGATGCATCCATGTCCCTGAAAAGGACATTAACTCATCCTTTTTTATGGATGCAGAATATTCCATGATGTATACGTGCCACATTTTCTTTATCCATTCTATCATTGATGGGCATTTGGATTGCTTCCAGGTCTTTGCTATTGTTAACAGTGCTGTAATAAACATATGTGTGCATATGTCTTTATGATAGAATGATTTATGATCCTTTGGGTATATACCCAGTAATGGTATTGCTGGGTCAAATGGTATTTCTATTTCTAGATCCTTGGGAATTTGCCACATTATCTTCCACAATGGTTGAACTAATTTACACTCCCACCAACAGTGTAAAAGTTTTCCTATTTCTCCACATCCTGTCCAGTATCTGTTGTCTCCAGATTTTTTAATGATTGCTATTCTAACTGGTTTGAGATAGTATCTCAATGTGGTTTTTATTTGCACTTCTCTAATGACCAGTGATGAGGAACATATTTTCATATGTTTGTGGGCCGCATAAATGTCTTCTTTTGAAAAGTGTCTGTTCATATCCTTTGCCCACTTTTTGTTAAGGTTGCTTTTTTTTCTTGTAAATCTGCTTTAGTTCTTTGTAAATTCTGGATATTAGCCCTTTGTCAAAAGGGGAGCGTGTGAAAATGTTATCCCATTCTGTTGGTTGCCAGTTACCTCTAATGATTGTTTCTTTTGTTGTACAGAAGCTCTTAAGTTTAATTAGATCCCATTTGGCTATTTTGGCTTTTGTTGCTATTGCTTTTGGTGTTTTAGTCATAAAGTCCTTGCTTATGCCTATGGCCTAAATGGTGTGGCCTAGTTTTCTTCTAGGGTTTTTTATGGTGTTATGTCTTACATTTAAATCTTTAATCCATCTGGAGTTAATTTTAGTAGAAGGTGTAAGGAATGGGTCAAGTTTCAGCTTTTTGCACATGGGTAGTCAGTTTTCCCAACATCATTTATTAAACAGGGAATCTTTTCCTCATTGCTTGTTTTTGTCAGATTTGTCAAAGATCAGACAGTTGTAGATTCATGGCATTACTTCTGAGGCCTCTGTTCTTTTCCATTGGTCTATATCTCTGTTTTGGTACCAGTAACATGCTGTTTTGATTACTGTAGCCTTGTAGTATGGTTTGAAGTCAGCTAGAGTGATGCCTCCAGGTTTGTTGCTTTTGCTTAGGATTGTCTTGGCTATGCAGGCTTCTTTTCATTCCATATGAAGTTTAAGGTGGTTTTTTTCCAATTCTGTGAAGAAAGTCATTGGTAGCTTCATGAGGATACCATTGAATCAATAAATTACTTTGCGAAGTATAGCCATTTTTACAATATTGATTTTTCCTACCCATGAGCATAGAATGTTTTTCCATTTGTGTACTTTCTTAATTCCTTGAGCAGTGATTTGTAGTTCTCCTTGGCGAGGTCCTTCACATTCATTTTCAGTTGTATTCCTAGGTATTTTATTCTCTTTGTAGCAATTGCGAATGGGAGTTCACTCATTATTTGGCTCTCTGATTGTCTGTTATTGGTGTATAGGAATGCTTGTGATTTCTGGACATTGATTTTGTATTCTGAGACTTTGCTGAAGTTGCTTATCAGCTTAAGGAGACTTTGGGCTGAGACAATGGGGTCTACTAAATATAAAATAATGTCATCTGTAAACAAGGACAATTTGATATCCTCTCTTTCTATTTGAATACCCTTTATTTCTTTCTCTTGGCTGATGGCCCTAGCCAGAACTTCCAATACTATGTTGAATAGGAGTGGTGAGAGAGGGCATCCTTGTCTTGTGCCAGTTTTCAAAGGAAATGCTTTCAGGTTTTGCCCATTCAGTATGATATTGGCTGTGGGTTTATCATAAATAGCTCTTATTATTTTTAGATACTCTCCATTGATACCTAGTTTATTGAGAGTTTTTAGCATAAAGGGCCGTTGAATTTTGTTGAAGGCCTTCTCTGCATCTATTGAAATAATCATGCAGTTTTGTCTTTGGTTCTGTTCATTTGATGTATTGTATTTATAGATTTGTGGATGTTTAACCTGCCTTGCATCCCCGGGATGAAGCCGACTTGATTGTGGTGGATAAGCTTTTTCCTGTTGGATTCAGTTTGTCAGTATTTTATTGAAGGTTTTTGCATCAATGTTCATCATGGATATTGGCCTGAAATTTTCTTTTTTAGTTACATCTCTGCCAGGTTTTGGTGTCAGGGTGATGTTAGTCTCATAAAGTGAGTTAGGGAGGATTCCCTCTTTTTGTATTGTTTGGAATAGTTTCAGAAGGAATGTTACTAGATCCTCTTTGTATATTTGGTAAAATTTGGCTGTGAGCTCATCTGGTCCTGGTCTTTTTTTGGTTGGTAATCTGTAAAAGCTGCCTCAACTTCAGACCTTGTTACTGGCAAATTGGATAAAAATTCAAGACCTTTGTGGCTATTCATGTCTTTTTGTGATTCTATACACATTTTAGGACTTTCTTGTTTGTTTGTGTGTGAACTTACTCATTATTATTAGAGCAGCATAACGGAAACCACCCCCATGATTCAATTACCTCCCACTGGATCCCTCCTATGACATGTGGGGATTATGGGGACTATAATTAAAGGTGACATTTGGGTGAGGACATAGCCAAATCATATCATTTTACAACTGGCCCTTCCCAAATCTTATGTACTCACATTTATAAACACAATCATGCCTTCCCAACAGTCTTCCAAAGTCTTCACTCATTTCAGCATTAACCCAAAAGTACACAGTCCAAAGTCTCATCTCTGACAAGACAAGTCCCTTCTGCCTAGGAGCCTATAAAATCAAAAGCAAAACTAGTTACTTCTTAGATATAGTGGGAATTGTGTTAGTTTGTTCTCATGCTGCTAATAAAGACATACCAGAGTGATATGATTTGGTTGTGCCCCACCCAAATCTTATCTTGAATTGTAGCTTCCACAATTTCCTCATGTTGCAAGAGAAACTCAGTGGGAGATAATTGAATCACAGGGGTGGTTCTGGCCATACTAATCTTTTGGTTGTGATTGAGACTCACAAAACCTGATGGTTTTATAAGAGTAAACCCTCTTTGCTTGGTTTGCATTCTTTTCTCTTGTCTGCCACCATGTGAGATGTGCCTTACACCTTCCATTATGATGGTGAGGTCTCCCCAGCCACATGGAACTGTGACGCCATTAAACCTTTTTTTTTTGTAATTTGCCCAGTCTTGGGTATGTCTTTATCAGCAGAGTAAAAATGGACTAATACCCCAAGTCTGGGTAATTTTTAAAGAAAAAGGGACTTAATGAACTAATAGTTCCACATGGCTGAGGAGGTCTCACCATCACGGCAGAAGGCAAAGGAGGAACAAAGGCATGTCTTACTTGGCAGTGGAAAGAAGTGCTGAGCATATGGGGGAAAAGCTTCTTATAAAACTATCAGTTCTCATGAGAACACACTCATTATGAGACCAGCATGGAAGTAACCACTCCATGATGCAATTATTTCCCCCTTGTCCCTCCCATTACACAGTGGGATTATGGGAACTATAGAAAAGATGAGATTTGGATGGGGACACAGCCTTTCTATATCATGGGTTCAGACTGGGTAAATACACCCTTTGGTGTATTGGCCAAAACAAAGGGGCAACAGGCCCCATGCAAGTCTGAAATCCAAGAGGGCAGTGATTAAACCTTAAAGTTCCAGAGTGATTTCCTTAGGCTCCAAGTCTCACATCCAGGTCATGCTGATGCAAGAGGTGGGCTCCCATGACCTTGAGCAGTTCTGCCCCTGTGGCTTTGCAGGGCATAGGCCTCCTCTCTGATGCCTTCAAAACTGGTGTTGTGTGTCTTCAGCTTTTCCAGGAGCACAGTCCAAGCTGTCACTGGATCTACCATTCTCAGGTCTGGAGGGCGCTAACTCTCTTCTCACAGTTCCATTAGGCAGTGCCACAGTGGGGACTTTGTGTAGGAGCTCCAAGCTCACATTTTTCTTCTACACTGTCTTAGCATAGATCCTCCATGAGGGCTCCATCCTTGCAGCACAAATTTCTGTCTGAACATCCAGACATTTCCATAAATCCTCTGATATCTAGGCAGAGATTCTGAAGCCTTGCTTTTTGTCTTCTATGCACCTAAATGCCCAACACCATGTGAAAGCTGCCAAAGCTTGGGGCTTGCACTCTCTGAAGCAATGGCCTGAGCTGTACTTTGGCCCCTTTATCAATTGCTAGAATGGTTGGGAAGTAGGGGACCAGGTCCTGAGGTTGCATACAACAAGGGTCCCTGGGCCTGGCCCAGGAAATCATTTTTCCCTCCTAGGCTTCTGAGCCTGTGTTGGGAGAAGCTGCTGTGAAGCCCTCTGACATGTGCTGAAGACACTTTCCCCATTGTCCTGGTGATTAGCATTTGGCTTCTGGTTACTTATGCAAATTTCTGCAGTAGGTTTTAATTTCTCCCCAGAAAATGGGGTTTTCTTTTCTTTCGCATTACCAGCCTGCAACTATTTCAAACTTTTATGACTTGCTTCCTCTCAAACCCTTTACCACTTGAAATTTCTTCCGGCAGATAGACTAAATGATCTCTCTCAAGTTCAAAGGTCCACAGATGTCTAGGGCCAGGGAAATTTTCAGCCAGTATATTTGATAAAGCATAACAAGAGTCACCTTTTCTCCAATTCCCAAGAAGTCCCCATCTCCAACTAAGACCATCTCAGCCTGGACTTCATCGTCCATATCACTATCAGCATTTTGGTCAAAGCCATTTAACAAATATCTAAACAAACTTTCCCACATCTTTCTGAATCCTTCAAGTTTCTAGGAGTTCCAAACTTTCCCACATTTTCTTGTCTCCTTCTGAGCCCCCAGAAACTGTTCCAACATCTTCCTGTTACCCAGTTCCATAATTGCTTCCACAGTTTTCGATATCCTTATAGCAGCACCCCACTCTCTGTGGTACCAGTTTACTGTATTAGTTTGTTCTCATGCTGCTATAAAGAACTGCCTGATACTGGGTAATTTATAAAGGAAACAGGTTTAGTCAACTCATAGTTCTGCAGGGCTCAGGAGGCCTCAGGAAACTTGCAATTATGGCAAAAGGGTAAGCAAACATGTCCTTCTTCACACAGTGGGAGGAAGGAGAAGTACCAGCATGGAAAATTTCAGATTCTTTTAAAACCATTAGATCTTGTGAGAACTTACTATCATGAGAGAAGCATGGGGGTAACCACCCCCATGATTTAATTACCTCCCACTTGGTCCCTCCCATGACACATGGAGATACAGGAGAATACAATTCAAGATGAGATTTGGGTGGGGAAACAGCAAAACCATATCACTATACTAACAAGACTCTGAAAATTGAACATTTCTGTATAAAAATTACAATGTACCTTAAAGTTTCTTGTTATAAATTCAGACTAAAATATCTGTAACAAGATAAAAGTTCACCATGCAAATGCACAATTTTTTATTTATAATCATTAATATTCTATAGAAGAACATGAAGAGGATGCAGAGATTCACTATAAAGTAACAAACAATTGTCCAATGTTGTACATTATTATAGTGTCTGAAATAAAATAGATTCACATTCAGCAAACAACTAATGAAAGTTAATGGTTTAGAAACTCTCACTTAGTTTAATTGGAGCCAAGATATACATTTGGTTTTAAAACATGTTTAGGAATGCTGCCTCATTGAAACTATGGTGGTTATCATTTAGCCATGAATGAAGAAATCTCTCTAACCTGGAGCTGCATAATCAAGCAATTAGCCTGAAATTGAAATATAATTAAAATACCTAAAAAATTTTACTTGTCTCAAAAACTCTCTCCCTGGGAGGAATTATGTTCCTCCTCCTCTCTTCTGTGTTAATTGAACAGTCCCATCAAACCCACAAACACACACCACAACCCTCCCCAGTTGAATGGCTACTAACTTCTGCTACAGTAGATATTTTTAAAACTTCATTGTTATCCTGTCATTCTGAACCAATGGCTTCCTTTTTGTCTTTGTTTCACAAAAACTGGCTAGAATTAATAAATAGATTATATTAGCAATAGAGATGGCTAATCATGGAAAAGAAAACTATATTGAGGAAAATCTGCTTGCATATTAGGTAATAATATCAATCAAACACTTTTATCCAGTATATAAGTTAATAAACATAAATTTGATGGGTTCAGTTCTTGACACATAGTAGATGACTTGCAAATATTATTTACTTTTCTGCTTATTAAAAGCCTCATTTAAATCACTAATATAAACACTGTGAAATGAGTACTTTACAGAAAAAATAGACATTCTTGTCAAGGCTCCAAGAGTTCCATATACAGCATAGTTAGAAAGAATCAGTTCTTTCCAAAAAGGCAGTAGATAATTGGGCCAGTAATTGTGCAGTAGGACGAGCAAAGAGAAGTTAAAGCAAGAGGTAAGTCAATTACAGACAAGAGGCTGCAAGTAAGAAACACCAAGCCTCTAATCAAATATGTTCACCTGTTTATTACAGTGATATTCTTCAATTTTTATATTACAATTTGCATGGAAACTTAAGAAGATGATAGAGACCAAAATTATATTCAGGGTCCATTTTATCACCTCAGTTTATTTAACAAAAAAACTGCATTAGAAAAACTTTATAATCGAGAGGAAAATTTTACTAACGGCAAACTCATTTCAGTGACATCTTACCATTATCCAGAAAAACTCCTCTGAAAGTTAGGGAATCAAGAATGCTGATGAGTTGGTGATGCAGATATGATATGGAATATCAACAAGATGATAATATGATAGAATGCTACTAATTGGCACAACCTGGTAGAAACAAAAATATGCTAATTAACCAAGAATTTCAATTAACAGAGGCTCTTAGGGATAACTTGCGCTGCACAATGTGTACTTTCAATTATGTTATTGTTTGCAAAAATAACTAGAGACATGATATTTTTTAAAATGCAAAAATATATATTGTTCCAAGGACACATAGAAACACACAAGTTAAAAAGGTCTAATGAACAATTAAGATAAGTTATATTTAGGGGTATGCCTTAATGACTCTGTTGCAAACAACATATTTATAATAATAAATTCATAAGTAGAAATATATTCTGCAATATAATGTTGACTGTTAAGTGCAGCTCATATAAGCAAAAGCATTCAAAAGTCAACCCAAAGTGAGTTTATATCTAGATAACCGTTTAGATACAATCGGCCTCTGATAACCTTAAATTTGACCTGAGTCAGGTACCATATTGCTACCCAACTAACAGATTGATTGCTAAATAATGACCATCTTCTAATATACGTTACTCATTTATCTATTCTATTTCTGTGCCATTATTCCTGTCAAAGTATAAAACTGGATTTAGAGTCCAAAGCTCTCTCTACCCACTTTGTAGTAAGGGCTTCTCAGATTCTGATGAATTTATGATTGAAGACAACTCAAGTAGACTACTCTCATAGCAGTTGATTGATTCTATACTATATATATGTGTGTGTGTATATATATATATATGTATAATGTTGACTGTTATATGCAGCTCATATAAGCAAAACCATTCAAAAGTCAACCCAAAGTGAGTTTATATCTAGATAATAGTTTAGATACAGACTCTGATAACCTTAAATTTTCAACATTTTGCCTGTATGCTGTATAGTAAGATTGTCCACAATTAGACAAGTAGGACTCTATGAAGAACAGATATATACATATCAATGCATAAATACTGATAGCTTGTGGGATATAAATGTTCAGAGAATATAGTAAATACAAAATTCTATGAATAAGATGATTGGGTTTTAAGCCAAAGAATGGATTTTAAATTACTGTGATAAACCAGTACACTGTGAAATCTGCTACCTTCAGCTTTGTGGTGTTATATAAGTTATCAATCACTCTAAGTTTTAATGTTCTTATCTAGAAAATTGAAATAATAATTTTATCAACTAAAAACTACAAGAATTAACAATCTGCATAAAGTGTTTGGCAGTAAAAGTATTCAATAAATTATAGTCATTCTTTATTCTTGATTTAAATGTAGTCTTTTATTAATAATGTAAGGAATAGATATGGTAAAAAGTGTGAGGAAATTGTTTTCTTCTTCATCTTTCAGGAGTCAGATTTGTTTTCTTTCTCGTTACCTTCATTACAGCACCTGAATCTGTAGTTTCTCCTGTTCTCCCAACACAGTTTTCAGTCAATGAATACTGGATAAAGGACAACATTGAAACTGATTAGCCAAAAATCTTTGTAAAGCAAAGGCCCTCGTATGGTAAAAATGTCATCTATAGAATATTTTTTCAAAAAAATTTTTATTCCCCAAGACTCTTTTAGAATAATAACAGCCTAAATGAACATTTCCTGGATATTTTTTTAGAAGAGCAAATAGTAAAGTATGAAATGAAATGAATCACATAAATACAAACACTTATCACTGAAAAGCATATCAGGAAGCCCTGATCAGAATTGACAATTCAAATACCAACAATAGGCAAATAGCTTATGCAATTGAGTACATCAGGCAATCAATAGAAGCCAAGACAAATGAGACAAAGGACAACTCTTAAAAGAGGTGATTTTTATTCAGCTCCACCCGGTTGTTGCCATGAGAAATTGAACCCAATGTTGTCGTAGGTTCACATTTTTCAAGATAGATGGAATATACATGTATGTATGTATAGATGCTCATGTCTTAAGTGGTGTCTACTCATTTTATTCTGAGAGTACAATTTTGGCTAGAAGTATTCCATATACAGACAATTTGTGAATTCTGTGCTATTGAGTGAGTCAACTCTCCTCACAAATGAGAAAGGTGATACTAAAAAGGTCACTTTACAATAAATAGGAATGTGTATAGCCAAAAAAATGTATGCATAGCAATAAGTTTAATAGTAGAGAGGGGTAAATTTCTTTAGTCTATGTTAAGATTAAAATATATTTAAAATCTGGTGATTGCCATATACTCTTCCTCTGCAAAAATCAACTTTATTGCCATCAAAGCCACTTTATTCTTTCTTCTTCTTTATTCATCTTATTATACATTCTGGTTTACATTGGGCTTTTTTATACTATTTCTTTTTATTCTCCTAAAATCTGCTACCAACACCTTTAAAAACACTAATTGATTTTCATGGACAAATAAAAACATAAGTTTTCTGAGAGCAAAAACAATGAATCATTTACTCTCAACTTTATCCTTTGTACCTTGCATAGTGCCAGAGGCATGGAGATGATCGATACGTATTTCTGAAATGAATGAATATATAAGTTAATGAAAGAGTAAATGATCACCCCAGTCAGAACTGCTGATTCCATCCTCTAAAAAACTAGAACGTTTCTTATGTTTGGAGGCACTCATCTTAAACTTTCTGATTCTATGCCCCTTTGGTAAACTCAAAAAACGTGTCACATTTTAATGGTTGTCAGTTTTCTTGCTGTCTTTAAAATCTAGGGTACTCGGGCCACACTATTTACAAGTTGGGGTGCCAGAATTCAACTTTGAGATACTAGAAACAGTCTCGTCCAATCACATATATTTGTTTCTTGTTTACTCTCTCCCTCATTAGATTTCAATATCTTTGCAAGCAGTGGTGGTGTTACACATTATCTGCTTACTCTCATTAAAACATTTAGCCTAATGACTTCCCACATGATAATCCTTTAATGAAGTGAAATGAATAAAACTTGATAAGGAAATGTTTAACTCCATATTTCGAATTATTTTTCAGTGGCATTGTTATTTTTTTATCCCAGTCTTCATATCAGATGTCCAAATAATTAAAAGGAAATAAAATATGAAATGTCTAATTATTAGCTGAATTTAGTTCAACATCATATTTCCTTTCTTTTTGCTCATCTGTCAAACATTATCCTAGATGCTGAAGAAACAAAAGCAAACAAATACAAACAAAAGGAGGCATAGCATAGTGATATGTACAATGATAGAAAGATGTTCCAGGTGTCACTGGAGGAAATAGAAGTTATTAACTCTACCTGGGGTGACGCACAAGTACTATTTTACTAAAAAGCTTTGTTTAATGCATCCCCACTGCGGAAATACTATATTCCTTGAAATTCATTAAGAGATAAGGGTAATTTTAATTATCAGATTTAAAATTTTAATTTTATAATTTAGATATGAAATCAGAGTGTCAAATAATTGTTGGTTTTCACTTCCTCAAAGCCCACTGCCTCCACATGTGCTATCTTATTTTCTTCCTGGGGCCACCTTTATCCAGCCTCTGAGATGACTACACTCCAGATAGGAGACATTACTGTGTTATTTATCTATCATTGCGTAACAAATCACCCTGTATTTGACATCTTAAGACAACAAACATTTATTATTTCATGAAGTGTCTGAGGGTCAGGAATCTCACAGAGGCTTAGCTGTTTGGTCTGACTCAGGGTCTCTCCTTAGTTGCAGTCAAACTCTTTCCTGGGGCTGTGGTCATCTCTAAATTTTGCTGGAGTTGGAAAACCTGCTTCCAAGCTCACTCATGTGGTTTTGGCAGCTGATTTCTCACCATGTGGACTTCTCCTAAAGTGAGAGATTCAAAAGAGTGAACATCTGTGGCAAGTTCAAGGATTTCAAGGCTGATCAATGGAAAAACAAGTCTGTGGAATGGCAGTACCTCATAAGATTTATTGAGTGTTGCTTGGTCAAAGTTGCATGAGAGAGGTCCCTCAGAACAGGATACTTTCCAGGGACAGCAGCAAGAGAAACTGTCCACAGGGGGAAGAGGACGAGGGAACTCCTGGGGGATGAGGGGAATCTAAGAGAGAGTTTCCACGTCTAGGCAATGTCATTCAGTGACAAGATGGGAGTTTTTGGGTCAGTGAGCTCCAAAGACAGCAGAAGTTTGGGGTATTTTACAGCTTCAAGGTTTGTCTTAAATATGCCTAGCAGGTGTTGGGTGCAATTTTACAGGGTAGACAAAGCAGGAAGGTTTAAAGTAACTAAATATATGCTTATTTGGGCTATACATAAAGCAATTGGATGTGTAAGAATTTGAGTTTGGTACCTACATGTTTTGAACAAATGGTCCTTACCATGCTGTGGAGTAAACAACATCAGGGCCCCTATACAGAAACCATGTTTGGTTCATTTACATAACAGCACCAGAGATTGAACCCACAATTATTTTAGGATGGCACCTTGTTTTTTTTTATTGTACTTTAAGTTCTGGGGTACATGGGCAGGTTGCATCTTGTTCAGTTGCCTAGACTGGACTACAGTGGTGCAATCATAAGAAGCAAGAAACTACAAACTTTTGTAACTTAAAATCAGAGTTAATATAACTTTACTTCTTCAATAGGAAAATGATAAAAAAAAATTCTGGTACAATGCAAGGAATGGCTATACAAGGATGAGAAATCAAGGAGGTAGATATCATAGGAAACCATGCTGGATGCTGGTTTCTATGCCCATAAGAAATCACAGCTGAAGACGTGAGTGTGAACCATAGTTTGATACCAACTTTCCATCTTTTTCTAGTGCCAATGCTTGCCAAGACTGTCTGGATGCTTAATTGTTAATGTTTTGCTCTCTATTCTTTTAGTCTAAGGTTTTATTTTTACCTCAGCTAATTTTCCGGATTCAATTTTTTGCTTTTTTGTACTAAAGTACTTGTAGCTTTTGTTTTACTTGGCTGATTTCTGAACTTCAACTGGATAAGCCCTAACTTTTCCATTTACGCACCTGTCAGGTAGAACTCAACTAATTTTCCAAGCTCCCACAAACCTTCACTGATGGATTATCACAAAATTAAACATGGTGTAAAATATTTTAAGGATAAAGCTACTACAGACAACATCCAACAAATTTTTGTATAAAGACAGCAAATTAACACCACATTATCATATACAACAACAGTAACACAAGCAATAATCTTTTATCAAGTATCTTTCTTGAGTGGTTTCTTCATTTTCCCATAAAGTTTTCTGCAATAAGTGAGCAGGTGAGTGATAAAACATCTAAAATTCCTATATCACAAAAAGTCTTGACTGTAAATAAGGTATATCTTATTATTCTCTCACCTGTGTAGATCTGCTGATCTTGGCTTCATTCATAATAGAAACTCACATTCAGGTGGTTCTGTAGAGAGGAGGGAAAAAATGTGACATTCAAATCTCAGTACCCACATTCTTCTAGAAAAGTTATGGTATGGTTGACTTTAAGCAACGAGTAATCTAGAATTATAATTCTATTGAATATCAGTTTTAATAATGTTTTGATACTTTCATTTCATTATGTTATAAAATGCATCTTCCACTTTCAACCTCTTTTTCTATGACTATTCCTTTGAGACCATGGGAGAGTGACTTGATGATTAAGCGATCATCACTCCTTTCTCCTTTGTTCACACCATCTTTTCAAAGCACTTCATATTAGAAACACACACACACACGCAATTTCATCAGCCCACATGGTTAAGTTAGGAAAGATTGGTATAAATCATTCTTATCCATCCTTAATTGTCTTCTTTTGTGAGCAGACATGCAGAATAATCCCTGTCTAGACAGAGCTGACACTTTCCACCATCATTCAAAGGTGACCTTTGAGTCATGTATCCAGGAGGTGAAAGAGATAAACAAATGCTTTGATAGGGATTAAAGATATCTCTTCATAGGTTATCTGAGTGCCGCACTTACTAGGGTATTTATGGTTCAATCCTTTCTCTGCATAAGAAAAAAAACGTATTTAAAATTATTCAGTGCTTGTTATTATGTGTCAGGCCTTGGGGTAAAATGGAGGGTAAAAGATAAAGAAATATATGGCCTAATCATCAGGTAGCCTAAAGTTCAACTAAGGAAAAGGCATCAACCAAAAAAAAAAAACACACACACAAACAATACTCTAACTGCAGATTGTGGTAATTACTGAGACTATTGTAAGCATATAGCAGATTCTGATCTTGTCTGTAGGGTCATGAAAAGTTTACTCAGGAATGAAAAGGGCTTAACTAGAAAGAGAGGAGGGATAATAAGAAACAGATGTTGAGAAAGAGACTCAGAAATAGATAGATTATGTCACAGTCACAAAAATGAAAGGAAAATAAAACTAAGTGTAAATGAAGCACAGAAAGAGAGGGAGGGGTAGCAAAAAATAAGAATGAAGATGTGGGTATGAATCGGATAATGTCGGTCCCCATGAATATGGTGACCATATAACTTATTGTCCAAACTATTATGCTTCTGAGAATGAAAGGTGAAGCTATTAATTTTTCCTGCACACCAGGCATAAATCAAGACTCTCCAAGGCAAATAAGAATTTATGATATTTCTACATACAGGCCACATTAAGGATTTTGCTCTTAACCATAAGAGAAATAACTATGGTGATGCATTGCTTAACTATGGGAAATTATTCTGAAAAATGTGTCCTTAGGCAATTTTGGCATTTCACAAACATCACAGAGTGTATTTACACAAACATATACGATATAACCTACTATACATCTAGACTATATGATACAGCCTATTGCTCCTAGGCCACAAACCTGTATGGCATGTTATTGTATGTACTAAATACTGTAGGTAATTTTAATGCAATAGTATTAGCATATCTAAACAGAGAAAAGGTACAGTAAAATATGGTAGAAAAGATAAAAGACAGTACACCTACACAGAGAATGTACCACAAACAAAACTTGCACAACTGGAAACTGATCTGGGTGAGTCAGTGAGCAAATGGTGAGTGACTGTGAAGACCTGCATATTAGTCTGTTCTCACATTGTTATAAAGAACTACCTGCTACTGGGTAATTTATAAAGAAAAGAGGTTTAATTGGCTCATGGTTTCACAGGCTGTATAGGAAGCATGTCTGAAAAGCCTCAGGAAGCTTACATTATGGCAGAAGGTGAAGAGGAAGGAGTCACATCTTACATGGCTGGAGCAGGTGGAAGAGAGAGAAGACGGAGTTATGACTCACTTTTAAAAAATGAGATCTTATGAGAACTCACTCACTCTCATGGGAACAGCAAAGGAGAAGTTAACTCTCATGATTGAAACAGCCCAATCAGGCCCCTCCTCCAACACTGGGGATTAGAATACAACATGAGACTTGGGCTGAGACACAAATACAACCCATATCATTCCACCCCTGGTCCCTCCGAAATCTCACTTCCTCTCACATTGCAAAATAAAATCATGCCTTCTCAACAGTCACCGAAAGTCTTATTTCAGCATTAACTCCAGATCCACATTCCAAAGTTTCTTCTGAAACAAGGCAAGTCCCTTGAACCTATGATCCTGTAAAATCAAAAGCAAGTTAGTTACTTCCAAGATACAATGAGAGTATTGGCATTGGGTAAATGCTCCAATTCCAAATGGGAGAAGTTGGCCAAAACAAAGGGGCTAAAAATGTCATGCAAGTCCAGAACCCAGCAGGGCCATCATTAAATCTTAAAACTCCAAAATAATCTCCTTTGACTCTACATCTGACATCCAGTCCACACTGATGCAAGGGATGGGCTCCTGATATGCTTTGGTTGTATCCCCATGCAAATTTCATCTTGAATTGTAGCTCCCATAATTCCCACATATTGTGGGAGGGACCCAGTGGGAAATAATTGAATCATGCGGGCTGTTTCTCCCCATACTGTTCTCATGGTAATGAAAAAGTCTCACGAGGTCTGATGGTTTTATAAGGGAAAACCCATTTCACTTGTCTCTTACTCTTTTCTCTTATCTGACATCACATGAGATGTACCTTTCACCTTCTGCCATGATTGTGAGGTCTCCCCAGCCATGGAACTGTGAGTCCATTAAATCTTTCTTTTGTAAATTGCCCCGTATCAGGTATGTGTTTATCACCAGTGTGAAAATGGACTAATACAGCCCCCAAGGCCTTGGCAGCTCTGCCCCTGTGGCTCTGCAGGGTACTGTTCCCTCGGCTGCTTTCATGGGTTGGCATTGAGTGCCTGTGGCTTTTCCAGATGCTCTGTGCAAACTCTAGGTGGATCTACCACTCTGGGGTCTGGGGGATGGTGGTACTCTTCTCACAGCTACCCTAAACAGTGCCTCAAGATGCACTCTGTGTGCAGGTTCCAAACCCACATTTCTCCTCAACACTGCCCTAGTGGAGGTTCTCTATGAGGGCTCTGTCACTGCAGCAGAATTCTGCTTGGATTTACATCCTGTGAAATCGAGGTGAAATCAAAGCCTCACTTCTTGCTGTCTGCACACCTTTAGGTTTAACATCACATGGAATCCAGAGGCTCACAGTCGCTGGAGCAGCAGCCTCAGACATATCTAGGGCTTTTTAGACACTGCTGGAGCTGGAGCCGTTGGGATGCAAGGAGCAATGTTTTGAAGATGTACAGGGCAGCCAGGCCTTGGTTCTGGCCCAGTAAACCATTCTTCCCTGCTAGACCTTCAGGCCCATAATGGGAAGGGCTGTTGCAAAGGTCTCTGAAATGCATCTAAGGCATTTTACTCATTGTCTTGCCTATTATTTGGTTGGGGCAAAAGCAATTGTGGTTTTTGCCATTACTTTCAACAAGGGGAAAGAGTCATGTCTTACATGGCCAGAGCAGGAGGAAGAGAGAGAAGGGGAAGATGCCACACATTTTTAAATAACCAGATCTTGTGAGAACTCACTCGCTAGCATGAGAAAAGCAAAAGGGAAGTCTGCCCCCACAATCCAATTACCTCTCACCCGGCCCCTCCTATAACATTGGATATTACAATTCGACATGAGATTGGGGCAGTGTCAGAAATACAAACCCTGTCAGCCTATGACATTATTGTACATTACCCTAGGCTTTATAAGCAAGGTACACTTAGGCTGCACTAAATTTATTGAATATTGTTTCATTTCTTTGATAGTAAATTAACCTTAGCTTGCTAAAACTTTTAAATTTATAAGCTGTTTACTTTTTAACTTTTTGATTTTTTTTGTAATAGCAGCTTCAACACAAACACGTTGCACATCTGCACAAAACATTTTCTTTTTATCCTTATCTTATAAACTACCTTTCAATTTTCGAATTTTTTCCTTGTTTTTTAAACTTTGTTGTTAAAAATGAAGACACAAAGACACATCTTGGCCTATGCGGGATCAGGATCATCATTACTGCTTTTCACACCTCCATATCTTCCCACCGGAAGGTTTTCAGGGGCAATAACATGCATGGAGCTGTCATTTCTATTGATAACAATGCTTTCTTCTGGATACTTCCTACAGGACCTGCCTGAGGCAAATTAAGTTCCCATGCTTCAGCAGATTTCATGGTGGCTTGTGACTTGGTACATATAATAAATATCTGCTTAGGTATTTAATAAAATAACATGTTAAAGGAAAGAAGTTTGTGGGTGGAATAAAGTATTTATTAGGTCTGGTTTTCCCCTTGAAGTCTGCTATCAGTTATGGTAGTGGCCTTCAGTGATGTCTTCAGCTAGCTGACCGGGGAACAGGCATCTTTCAAGAACTGAGAAAAGTGTCTTTCACTGGCTGTCAAGACCATTTGCACAATTAGCATCTGCTAAAATGCTGGAAGGGATTGTCCAGAACCTATCATTCTAATGTTTCATCAACTCACTCAACACTCAGAAAATATTATACCTTGAAGCTATAAAAATATTTAAATCATCAAATTGTCAAAATGAAATTGAAAAAAGTAAGACTGATTTGTAAAAGACCATGTATTTAATTTAGCACAGACCATTTTTTAAAAATTTCAGAGCAATATCTTATAACTCTACTTGATGCGTGATGGAGTGTGCATCACCTCTTTGAAAGCAAGTCATTTTTTATGTCACTTTTTCATTAATAGGGAGCACACCAAGCACATCTCCACTCATCACCAGGAGACATAACATTGTCAGCCATTTTGGGGAGGTTATTTTTCCTTAAGAAAAAATTTTTTTTTTTAAAGAAGGTATCCAAAAATTGTGTAGGTAGGTGCCAGGTTGACCTAGTTGTTTATATAGAAATAACATTATCTTTAATATTTTAGAAATTTCAATTAAATGCAAAAAGAATAGAAGATAGCAAAAAATTCACCTGATATTTGAGGTATATATTTCAGATTGCTATTCACAGTCTAAGGTCTTGAGACAAATTTGTCTGTGATTGACCAGGATTATGCCATGGAATCTGTAATGTCTCTTATAATTTTATAACTTATCTGCTATATATACTGTGTACTTCAAACTTTTTGAGTACAGGAAACTGTTTTATACTTTAAATTTTTCTGTGATAAATCCAGCATAGATTTTTTACAATAGATGTATAGAAATATAGTAATTAGAACAGCTCTAGTTTGGAATCTCAGTTCTGCTACTATTAATATATGATCTTGGATAGAATGGGTGGGGTTGGATAGATTGTTCTTTTAAACTAATTGTGCTTAGTTTTCTCATATGTAAAATGAATACCTTCCTGGAAGGGTGGCTCAATAAAAAATATTAGCTTGCACGATTTGCTTCATAAGTATAATTTGCCTTTTTTGGAGTCTGAGTTAGAATATATTACTTCCCTACAACACTCAGATTTTAAAAGGAGATTTCTACATCCAGAAGCAGACTCTTTCTTTCTTTCCAAAGATCTCTTTAATCTCCTCCTTGAACTACAAATCTTAAAGAGTACAGTCTTCATAGAATATGGTATTTTTAAAAGCACATTCCAATATGTGCTTTTTCCAATTCTAATATCTCTTATCAATAATGTTTGTTAATTTTTTTCACATTTTGGAATAAACAAAAGATGCTCTAATAACAAGTACAGGGGCTGAGTTCTCACTGCTGCTAGTAAATGAAAATATTTCCTAAGTACAGGAAATTCTCCTTACCTGTCCCAGGGGTCTAATGTGTTCATTTGTGTTTAACAAAAGAAGCAATAGCAGCATGTTTTTTAAACCTGCGTTTTGAACCAAGTACAGTGAATTGATATCTCATGGCTGCAGAGTGAAAACAAGGTTAAACGGCATGCAGTGCATAGTTGGATAATGCTCTCTACCAGTGGCTATTCCAGGTATCAGGGCTGTGTCTTATCCTGATGCAGAAAAACTTTAACGATGAACAGATTCACTCCTCCCTGTTATGCTCAGTGAAGAAAGCTCTTTTTCAAGCTGGCAAATGCAGATGTATCATGAAGCTATTGAAGCTTCATGGCGGAGAAAGAAGTAATAACAACTGACTTTGGTGAGCTTGGCTACTCAGCCAAATTTGATGTTGGATAGAATATTTCAATGTACATGCTTTCTAAAGAAAGTAGAATATTAGAAAATGCATGTTTATTTTTAGATAACATCTCAGTAACATGGAATTCATGGATATTATTTTTGTATGGCAGCATTAAATATGCTTTTTAAAACAAAAATGAAAATTATGTGTCTCTTTTGCTTGAAGCTGGAATGATAACAAAAGTACAAAGTTTGATGGATATAGAAGTTTAATGAATACTACAAAAGAAATGTAGGCTACGATTCATTTTTCCTCTGATTTATCAGTAGTCTACAATCTTTTGGCAACTAAAATTTAATATTGGAATAGAAGTGATCATAGGTGATGGAATTATTTATCATTCTGGCTGTTTCTATGCAGGTACAAAAAGCTGCTACATTATAGAAACTTAGCAGAACTTGAGTTTCTATAAGCTGACCTAGGATAGGTGTCACCTCCACCAGCTGCACCCCTGCTCACATCCTGTCTGGTGTCTTGGAGCCTGATGCAGCATATTGGCACAAGGACAGTGAGGGGCGCACACCTTGCATAAGAGGAAATTGAGAGACACTCCCTCAATTCTGGAACATACAGTGTGATCTCAACAAGGCACACAGGCAGAATTTGGCAGTTGCTTCTCAAAATAACTCAGTTCCCATGTATGAGGTCAGTTCAAAAAGGTGTGTCGTCCCTAGATTCTCTGATGAGATGGAGAACTGTGAATTCTCAGGATACCCTAGGCCAAAGACAGGCAAGTCTCCAATGTCCTAGGTTGAAACATTACTCTCAGGAGCTGGGATAGAAGAAAGATGGGGTCAGACATGGCACAAGGGCATAGATACAGAAGAAAATATGAGTGGACCCCACAGCCAGAGAGTCCCCTGCTCTTCAGAAGTGGGGTCTAGAGGGTCATCATAGACTAACTCACTCCACTCCATGGTGACAGGACTGTCCAGCCTGGGGCGCTTCACTTGGCATGTGTAGACGTCTCCCTGCTCTGGGCTCATTTCCAGCATCACCAGGGTCTGGATATCCAGTCTCATTACAAATCAGGTTGGTGGACACAACCCCAGCTATTTCCTCCTTTCCATTCAGGAACCATCAGACTTGAATGCTGCCTCGATAGAAATCTTTCACATAGCAGACAAAAGGTTGTGGTACTGCAGGGGACCCTTCTTGGAGGGGAAGATATTCAGCTTAGGCCACACTAGGATTAAGGAAGAAGAAACGTGGAATAGCATTTGAGATGATAATTTCTTAGATATTCCATATTCATTATGGAATTGATTTCCAGACGTTGAAAATAGGAATGATGTGATTAGGCTAGTAGAAAAGGGTGGTACTGAAAAAATAGAAATAGTTCTTTAAATAGAACATGCATAATTTTGAATAAAGTAATAAGTATTAAGAAGAATGGGAGGCAGACAAACTTAGCAGTGTGTAGCACGTTTAAAAGAAATGTCAACAATAAGCCACTGAGCAACAGCCTTAGGACAAAGAATACAAGATTGACACCACCTACCTATTCAATGCAAAGAATGCAATGTTTGCTCAAGTAATTTCTCAAAATTTATACACACACATACATACACACACACACACACACACACACACACATATATATATATAAACAATTACATTCTCATGGTTTATTAATCTGACAACTTTATCTTATAAAAAATACAAAGAAAATAAAGTGAGCTTTACATTGAGAAAAAAAGAACAACTCAGTGGAGCAATATATTCAGCAGAGGCTATTGCATGGGGTCAATACTGTACTTTTGTTTTTTCTTTTTTTTTTTTCTTTTTTCTTTGAGATGGAGTCTCTCTCTGCCACCGAGTTGGAGTGCAGTGGCACAATCTCTGCTCACTGCAACAGCCGCCTCCTGGTTCAAGCCATTCTGCTGCCTCAGCCTCCCAAGTAGCTGGGATTACAGGCGCATGCTACCATGCCCAGCTAATTTTTGTACTTTTAGAAGAGATGGGGTTTCACCATGTTGGCCGGGATGGTCTTGATCTCTTGATCTCGTGACCCGCTCACCTTGGCCTCCCAAAGGGCTGGGATTACAGGCGTGAGCCACCGTGCCTGGCCAATACTGTACTTTATAGTACCAAGTTTTTCCTTTTTATAAAAGAAAATGTTTTTTCTTTTTGATAAATTGTGGTAACACTTACCTTTAGATTGGACTTAGGGCTCACTCTAATCCTGTGTGTTCTCATCTCTATCATGATAACTGCAAATACCTCATTTCCAAATAAAGGTATATTCAAGAGTACTGGGGGCTAGAATATAACATTTTGGGGAACAAAATTAAACTCACTACACTTCCTATAACTCTAATACTGTTCAATCAAAATTATGTGAGTGGCAATTGAAAATACAAGGCGCATTTCACATTTTTAACTATTAAATAAGGATTTGACTGTATTTACTTTTTCTACTTAATAACAGAAATGCATATTGCTGCATTTACCACTGCACTGGGTATCAGAACATATAGATTTTAGTTCCATCATTGTCTTATGTGAATTTGAGTGAGTAGTGAGACTAGTGCAGATGTAGCAATTATAGAGAATACATTTCTGAACAATATATAATAATAC
Organism: Sapajus apella; assembly: GCF_009761245.1. Taxonomy (NCBI): domain Eukaryota; kingdom Metazoa; phylum Chordata; class Mammalia; order Primates; family Cebidae; genus Sapajus; species Sapajus apella. The sequence goes on from NW_022436945.1 coordinate 32,739,033, forward strand.
ATGTAAACTGGAAAGACACACACACACACACAAAAAGAGTTTGTGATCATCCTAAGTGCAAAGCAAAGTGTTCTGGGTGTTGTGAATGGAGCAGCCTTTGGCCGAGGCATTACACAATGTAATAACTTATCAAGGGTAGCGCCATGAATAAGCTGTAAGAAAGTGGATGAGTCAAACTTTTAGATGCCTCTGTTTCTGTATTTGTGCTCACTTTAGAATTAGCTGTTACTAGATAATTGTTCAACTCTTTTATGCTTTAACATTAAGCTTTAAAAATTTGTTGAAATAACCACAATTTTAAAGTGTTAACATTTAATTTTTTAGTATGAGTCAAATCACCACATTCACCAAAAGTCTAACCTGGTCTCAATTTTTCTGTATCATTTTTGTTTAACCAAATGATATGTTGCTCTTTTATTATAAAAGTAATAGCTTATGGGTTCTGTAACTGGTCCACAGCATCCATTAGAAAATTTAAAAGGACTTCAGCTAGGCAAATTCTTCGGAAGAAACAAAACTGCTAAAGTTGAATTGCTTTTCAGATACAATATCAAAGATTTGAAAGGACAAATTTCATTATCCCTGATGTTTCATCTGAACAGTCTCAAGCAAGAGAGGTTTGATACTGTAACTCACAGATTTGTTCTTTGCCATTTCAATCCATGCTTTCCCAAATACACTACATTACTATGAGCCTTAATTTTAACATCACCTTCTAATCTTAAAGAAAGAAAAGAAAATATGTGTGTTGTTTTATTTATTTCTACTAGCATTTAACTTACAACTAGTGTTTTCTTGGATGACATTGGAAAGTAGACAAATAATTGATGATTGCCTCTGGAACTCTTTGCCAAAGTTTCTTTCACAGTCTGTCCTTGCTTCATACATATTAGTAGCTGAATGTCACTGTCATCCAGTTTCTAAACAAGGCATTGGCTAATAATATCTTAAAGTGTGGCCCTTGAATAACATCAAAATCTTGCAGTCACAAAAATTTCTCTAAAAGTACAATAACTGAAGTTATGACATAGAGCAATTTTCTTTCGAATTCTAGGAACTTTTCTGATATTCATAATTATTCTGCCTATTTCTACGTATGAACTGCTTTGTAGATCCCAAGTATTCAGAAATTTAATGTACCATGTTTCAAAACTTTCTGAGCTCCCCAGAAAGTCATCACACGCCATTCATATTTTTCTGAAGCATGAGTTGGAATCATGAAAGCAGAAAGATTAATGAAGGGGAAAGACTTAGTTAACACATTCATCAGACCAACCAGGGGAACAAGATGTCACCTAACACAGTCAAAGCCTGGGGATCTCTTTGAAGTAAGGACTGTGAAGGAAGCAGTCTTAATTGGTCACCAAATTGGTTTGGGTAACTTGCAGTGGGTCTTGACAGACAAAGAATTAGGAGTTTAGTTTTATAATAGCAGTCAGAAGTACCTAAGGTCTGATAAGTCTCTTGTTTGGGAAAGGCGAAGTTTTATAGTTCTGTATGTGCTTCCCTATTTGGAGCACATGACAATCAGCAAATAGATGAAAGAGGCAAGATCTGACTACTATGGAAATGGGAGGTTGCAATAACCAAGAACACTATTAAACCAATTATTCATCCATCACAGATACAATTGAGTAACCTGAATGCTCACCAAGAAATTAAGAATGACACACAGACAGAGAGAAAGAACCAATGGAACAGTCCAGGCAGGTGGTAGCTCTTTGGGTATTTGGAGGCCCAATTTGCAACCCTGGCTGACAGTATAGGGCAACAAATAACTTAAATTTCACAACTATGGGAGATAGAATGTGTACTCAAAACTGATGCAAAAACTTACTAGGGTAGAGCAGCAGGTGAGAAGTATCAGTAGCCTCAACTGAGTAGTGCTGGAGCCAGGAGGAATTAACATATCACAGAATGCTGTGTATCTATCAAAAAGTGATGTATTGTCACTGCAATTAAAATCTCCACAAGCATAAAATATAAGGTCAGGTAATCTTTCAAGAGAATGCTATTTGTTAATAGACATAAATGTAATAAAATAAAGGAATTATCATGCCATGCAATTACTGAGCACCTCTTCACTCATTATATACTCTACCCTGGCTTACTTATAATTTATTTTTATGATTTGCTATAGTTAATCTTTTGCCATCTCCCATAGGCCAACCTTTTGAGAATGTCCTTGACATTCTTGAAGTTTATTATTCCATGTGAACTTTGGAATCCATTGATTTAATTTTTTTTGACCACGTTTAAATACGTAGACTAAGTAGAAATGACATATTTACAGTACTGAATCTCTACATAAATAAATTTCTTCAAAAGTTTTTTAGTCCCTTTCATATTTTAAAGTTGCATTCACAGTTTATCTTATACATTTCTTATTGTGATTATTCCTAGTGTCTTTATCATTTGTTAGTTCTGTTAAAGTTTTTTTTTCCTTGTATTTTAAAATGGATTATTCTTTTCTATGAAATGTATTTGCTGGCCGGGCGCGGTGGCTCAAGCCTGTAATCCCTGCACTTTGGGAGGCCGAGGCGGGTGGATCACGAGGTCAAGAGATCGAGACCATCCTGGTCAACGTGGTGAAACCCCGTCTCTACTAAAAAAAAAAAATACAAAAAATTAGCTGGGCATGGTGGTGCGTGCCTGTAATCCCGGCTACTCAGGAGGCTGAGGCAGGAGAATTGCCTGAACCCAGGAGGCGGAGGTTGCGGTGAGCCGAGATCGCGCCCTCGCGCTCGGGGAAAAAAGGAAAAAGCACCACACCCCCTCTCCAAAAAAAAAAAAAAAAAAAAATGTATTTGCTAAAAAATCAATTAGGTACATAGAGGCTGACGTAATTTATTGTAGTTTATGGAGAATGTATGAAGGAATAGGAGCGAGAAGTGAGCTTGGAAAGAAAAGCAAAAGCAACATATAATCCTATTTGGAAGCTTGGATTTTGTACTATAGGCAATGGGTAGTCTTGCAATTGTTTTAAATAGAAGACTCACATGATGAGATTTTTATTGCAGAATGTTGTGCAATGCCTTGTTGTCAGTGTGAAGAATGGGGCAAAACTAAAGAACGGAAGCCTTCAGAGATGTTGTTCTAAGTATGGAATGAGCAGGGTTTGGACGTGAGATTAGGAATTGAGAAAGGAGACACACTTGGTTTTCTTATAGGAAAGAAAATGAGCAGGCCCTCATCACTGATTAGATGGGTAATCAGGAAGGAAGAGAGAAAAGTCTGTCAATGAAGGAGGAAATAAGCTGAAATTTGAGTCTATAAATCAAAAAGGAAGATGTTAGCAATGATCGAAAATATAACAATATTAAAAAGAAGACTTGGTATGCCAATAAAACATTAAAGTGGACTCTAATTCTAGACCTTTAGTGATGCAGATGCATGGAACCCAGATTGCAGCAAGCTGAGGAGCCAAAGGACAGCAGGAAAAGAGAATAAGACAATAAAGAAAGCCACAGTTACATGAAGCTTAATCAAAGAAGAAAATACAGAATGACCTATGAGGGATTATACAAGTCCAAGGAAAAGAAAGCTTTTGTTTTTGTTTTGTAAAACATGAAGTTCAGAGATATATGTTTCTGTCTGAAGTGAGTGAAAATAGCACGGAAAGAGAAGCTGGAGTTTCTGAGGTCAAAGAGCAAGCCAAATCCTGGTGAAATTACAAAGGATGTACTAGAAACTGAGGGAGGGAGGAAAGACTGCTACCACAACTGGCTGCTTCCAGTAATAACACAACACAGTAAGATCTGGAATAAAATGAAGTTAATTTGATCAGGGTTTGTGAAACATTAAATTTCTTGTCTCTGCTAACTAAAGTCATAATTCTTGTCAAAAAAAATTAGTCACCATTATTCTTCTACAGGAAGATTATTATTTCTACTATATTCTCGCTCTTCTTTTTTTTCTTACTATTTTCTAGTAAAACAAAAACAAAAAAAACATGCTCAGGAATTCACGTAGCAAAATTTTATCTTCAACTATTTTAAAACATATCTTTAACATTTAGTACCATTTCATTTACATTTTTCAAATATAAATGTAGATGATATGTAGATATAGAAATAAAATCTTGGCCATTCTAAAATAACAGCAAAAGGAAAGCAATGTTAACTAAAAATGCTATATTTATTTATTCCAAAAATGATAATAGTTAAGTTTAATATTAGTAGGTTTAATTGTGGTTAAGTTTAATATTTGTTAAATATATCTCTGATAAAAGCTATGTTCTCAAACCTTTGATTACTCTTTAATTCTGTGCAGTGCACATACATATGTAGTCACTTAATGCCATCTATCTCATTTATATGCTTTTGGGTTTTCGTTTGTTCAAGTAATATTCCAGGACCCTGCTACTTCCTGAGTGCTCCATGGAATTAAGTACCAGGATAATCTGAAAACTTGTTTGAAATTCAGAATCTCAGACTTTATCCCAGACCTACTGAATTAGAATCTGCATTTTAACAAGATCTCGGGGTGGTTTATATGCCATATGGCCCTTAAAGCTGAGAAGCACTGATCCAAAATAAAACACTCATTATTTAGAGCAACACAACACTGACTGTACTACCAAGATAGTAAAAAAAAGCTAACAGAGCCTTATAGTTCTCTGCACATAGATTTAGTAAGTTTATGGCACTGGAAATTGTAACATTAATGTGAGATTATTTAATAATAATGTAATAGTACAGTTATTATTTATAAACTTTGATATACAAAGTTGCATTACTCAGTTTTAACACATATTGAGTAAAAAAATTCTAAAAACCACTCATTTGTGGACATTTTGCTTTGAAATACAAATTTAAAATTATCCACATTGAATCTGTCCAATTCACCATTTAGAAATCCAAGATTCTAATATTCTTATAATTAAATATTAGAACATTATTCAAAGAAAACTGAGAAATAGAGGAAATGAGTGATATGGTTTGACTGTGTCCCTAACCATGCCTCATCTCGAAGTGTAGCTCCCATAATTGTCACGTGTTGTGGATGGAACCCAGTGGGAGATAACAGAATCACGGAGGCAGTTTCTTTAATACTGTTCTCATGGTAATGAGTAAGTCTCACGAGATCTGATGATTTTTTAAGGGGAAATCCCTTTCACTTGGTTCTCATTCTCCCTTGCCTGCTGGCATATAAGACATGCCTTTCATCTTCCACCATGATTGTGAGGCTACATGGAACGGAGTCCATTAAACTTTTCTTTCTTTATAAATTACCCAATCTCGGTTATGTCTTTATCAGCAGTGTGAAACTGGACTAACACAATGAGTTAATCATGTCAAATATCTGGTAAATGAGAATGTAGTCTAGGGTGTCACAACATGTAATGTGCACCATATTTAATTAACACACGTATAGTCAAAAAAAGTATGTAATATAATGCATCTATTCTCCTGACTCAGCTCTACAAGATTTTATAATTTTTAAAATATAAACAAATGTCACCTGCTAAAAAGAGTTTGAGAACTATATAAGTCATGTTTTGCTGAATAACAATCTCAGTACCTTGGTAGCTCACAACATATATTCTCCTGCTGTGCAAATCAACTGCCTACCCATTGATCTAAGCTGAGCTTGGCTAGTTTAGGCTAGACTCCAGGCTTTGTGCTGCATTCTGATCTCCTCCATCTAAATTTATTCTGAGACCTAGACTGAAGCAGCTATTGTGGAATGCTTGTTTGATCATGGATCATAGGGGCTTTTGTGAAAGCACAGGATACTTCTTAAGGCTTCTGCTGACAACTTTTTCACTGTTACTTCCATTCACATGCCATTGACCAATGTAAGCCATTTCACCAATCTCCAAGTCAATCAATCAGGAAAGTATACCCATAGTAAAAGGTGTCGCTAAGTTACATGGCAAAGAGTGTGGATGCATAATTCCAATACAAAAAGGAAGGGACCCAATAAATGCTAGAATTATTACTTCAAACATTTATTATTTTTAACATGGCCTATGTGTCCTGCTCAACTGTAAGCTTTCTGAAAACAAGATCAAAGTACAAGCATTCCATTCCAATCTCCCCTAACCCTCACATAAAGTAAAGATTAAATCCTTGTGTTGAATGTATTTGAGAAACTTTTTTAAAAATAATGGATTGGTGAATTCTTTTTTTTAAAAGTTCCAGGGTACATGTATAGGATGTGCAAGTTTGTCACATAGGTAAATATGTGCCATGGTGGTTTGCAGCACCTATCAAGCCATCACCTAAATATTAAGCACAGCATGCATTAGCTTTTTCCTAATGCTCTCCTCCCCAACTCTCCCCCGACAAGCCCCAGTGAGTGCTGTTTCCCTCCCTATGTTCATGTGTTCTCATTGATCAGCTCCCACTTATAAGTGACAACATGCAGTGTTCTGTTGTTTTCTGTTCCTGTTAGTTTGCTGAGGATAGTGGCTTCCAGCTTCATCCCTGTCCTTGCAAAGGACATGGTTTCATTCATAGTATTCTGTGGTGTATATGTACCACATTTTCTTTATCCAGTCTGTCATTGCCGGGCATTTGAGTTGATTCCATATCTTTGCTATTGTGAATAGTGCTGCAATAGACATATGCTTGCATGTATCTTTAAAATAGAATGATTTATATTCCTCTGGGTATACACCCAGTAATGGGATTGCTGGGTCAAATGGTATTTCCAGTTCTAAATCTTTGAGGAATCACTGCACTGTCTCACACAATGGTTGAACTAATTTATATTCCCACCAATGATGTAACAGCGCTCCTATTTCTCTACAGGGTCTGTTGTTTCTTGACTTCTTAATAATTGCCATTCTGACCGATACGGAATGGTATCTTATTGTGGTTTTGGCTTGCATTCCTCTAATGATCAGTGATGTTGAGCTTTTTTTCATGTTTGTTGGCCACATGTATGTCTTTTCTTGAGAAGTGTCTGTTAATAACCTTTGCCCATTTTTTAATGGCGTTTTTTCTTGTAAATTTGCTTCAGTTCCTTGTAGATTCTGGATATTAGATCTTTGTCAGATGGATAGATTGCAAAAATGTTCTTTCATTCTGTAGGTTGCCTGTTCTCTCTGGTAATAGTTTCTTTTGCTGTGCAGAAGCTTTTTAGTTTAATTAGATCCCATTTGTTGATGTTTGCTTTTGTTGCAATTGCTTTTGGTGATTTCGTCATAAAATCTTTGCTCATGCCTATGTCCTGAATGGTATTGCCTAGGGTTTCTTCTAGAATTTTTATAGTCTTGGGTTTTACATTTAAAACTTTTATCCATCTTGAGTTAATTTTTACATGATGTGTAAGGAAGGGATGTTGTTTCAATTTTCTGCATATGGCTAGCCAGTTCTCCCAGCACCATTTATTAAATAGGAATTCCTTTCACCATTGCTTGTTTTTGTCAGATGTGTCAAAGATCACATGGTTGTAGATGTACAATTTATTTCCAAGTTCTCTAATCTGTTCCAGTGTCTTATGTGCCTGTTTTTGTGCCAGAACCATGGTGTTCTGGTTACTGTAGGCGTGTAGTATAGTGTAAAGTAGAGTAGCGTGATGCCTCCGGCTTTGTTTTGTTTTTTTTTTTTTTGCATAGGATTGTCTTGGCTATGCAGCCTCTCTTTTGGTTCCATGTGAAGTTTAAAATAATTTTCTCTAATTCTGTGAAGAATATCAATATTAGCTAAATGGGAATAGCATTCAATCTATAAATTGCTTCAGGCAGTATGGCCATTTTGATGATATTATTCTTTCTATCCATGAGCATGGAATGTTTTTCCATCTGCTTGTGTCCTCTCTGATTTCCTTGAGCAGTGGTTTTGTAGTTTTCCTTGAAGAGGTTCTTCGCTTCCTTTGTTAGCTGTATTCTTAGGTATTTTATTCTTTTTGTGGCAATTGTGAATGGGAATTCATTCATGATTTGGCTCTCTGGTCGTCTGCTGTTGGTGTATAAGATGTTTGTGATCCTCCATATTGATTTTGTAAACTGAGACTTGGCTGAAGTTGCCTTGTTTGCAGATGACATGATCCTATATCTAGAAAAGCCCATTCACTCAGCTCCAAAGCATCTTAAGCAAATCAGTAAATTCTTAAACAACTAAGAATTGCAAATCAGGTTTAAAACTTCCAAGGTGAATCCTTAGGCTAAATAATCATCTACAATATTCCCCAGTCCACCTTTTTTCACTTCAATGTTTTCAATAACCATTTTCTTGTCTTCAGAGAGTTTTCTCTTAATTTTGTTATTATTTTGGAATTAATCCACCTGTAAAAAATGGAAAATTACTGCCTCTATAAATATCTTAGAGATATTGATGAAACTAAACAAGATTATTTAAGTAAAAAACTTGGTATAATGCCAGGTACATAATTAATGTTCAAAAAATGTCAATCTCTTCCCCTATTCCAAAATATATATATATTTGATTTTTATTAGACAATATTTTTCATGGAATGCTAAGGTCTTTTTTCACTAGAATACAGGTATTATTTATGCATACTTTGGATATAACTTTTCTTTTCTTTTGAGACAGGGTCTCAGTCTGTTGTTCAGGGTGGAGTCCAGTAGCATAATCTCTGCTCACTGCAATCTCTGACCTCAGTATTCAAGCAATTCTTGTGTCTCAACCTTCTGAGTAGCTGGGATTACAAGTGTGGACCACCATGCACGGCTAATTTTTGTATTTTTTAATAAAGATGACACTTCGCCATATTGGCCAGGCTGGTTTCGAACTCCTGGCCTCAAGTGATCCACCCATCTTAGCCTTCCAAAGTTCTGGGATTTTGCCCAGCCACTCTTTTCTATTTCCGAATTTGAAGAGACTATATCTAATTTCAAAATATCATTTTACAGATGAAGTCGTTTGTAATGATAAATTCAATGTCAACTTGACCAGGTTAGGGGATGTCCAGGTAACTGGTTAAATATTATTTCTGGGTTTGTCTGTGGGGTGTTTTTGGGAAATGATTAACATTTGAATCAGTGAACTGAGAAAGGAAGATCTGCCCTCACCAATGTGGGAAGGCACTATCCAATATATTTAGTGTTCAGGCAGAACAAAAAGTGCAAGAAGGGAAATTTTCTCTTCCTCGTTGAAACAGATATTCATCTTCTCCTGACTGTGGGCACTGAATTTCTCAGTTCTTGGGCCTTTTGACTTCAATATTTATACCAACCACCCCTCCAACTCCCAACCCCAACCAACCCTCTTCTTAGGTCTTCAGCCTAGGACTGCATTGTACCACTGGCTTTGCTGCATCTATAGCTTGCAAATGGCATATTGTGAGACTTCTCGGTCTCCATAACTGTGTTTGCCAATTACCATAATAAATATCTTCTTCTATCTATTTATATCTATCTATCTATCTATCTATCCATCCATCCATCCATCTATCTATCCATTTACTTACCTATCTACCTGTCTATCTGTATCTCCTATTGATTCTATTTCCCTGGAAAACCCTAACTAATACAGCCTTTATGCTATAACATGATAGGATATTATTCAACAACATTCAGAATATAAAAATTCATAGCTGGGCTTGGTGGTACATGCCTGTAGTTCCAAATACTCAGGAAGCTGAGGCAGGACAATCACTCAAGCTCAGGAATTTGAGGCTGCAGTGAGCTATGATCACACCATTGCATTCCAGCATGGGCAAGAGAGTGAGACTCTGTCTCTGAAAAAAATATATGCAAACATATACATATACACATATACACACATATATAAGTATTTGGATTGAAACTACAACTGAGACAATGTAACTGCTAGTTAAGTGTGTTCTATCTACTAGACCGTACTGGAAATAAATATATGGATGTTGCCACCACCCACTTCCCCTGTTTATCCCCAGGGTACGTCAAGGATGCACCTAATTCTCTGACACTTTCAGTTCTGTCCCCTAAATACATACCCAATAAAAATGTTCCCATTATAGGCCATACTTTTTGGGGGTGCACTCTTTATGGGCTCTGCTCTAGCTTTTTTGGAAGACAATAGTGAATTTAATAATTTTTATACTAATATTTAAAGATGCTGATGGCCATCTCTTACCAACTCACAAATAAAATCTATAGAAAGGAATTACAGAAGAAAGCTGGTGCTTCTTCAATGTGAGGTCTCAGCCTTGGGTATAGTCTGGGTATGTTTGACAGTGAATTGTCTAATTTAGAGTAATTTGCTTAATCATAGAGACGAACTGGGAAATTTTCCTCATTGCCAGCAATATAAAGAAGTAGAGGGTCTTTTAGCCAATAAATGGAAGTCAATAGGCTTTGGCACTACCTAGTATGTCTGTTAGGCCTATATTTTTGAGACATTTCTCATATCGGTCCAAATTCAAAATCCATGTACTCTCTAAGACAATTATAATCACAAAATGCCCATCTATAACTTTTTGTTTTAAAATTATAGAAAGTTTTTAATTCTCTTGATGTTTGTTTAATTCTCTCTTGAAGATGATCTAAACTACTGAGCACTTGTTCACTTCCTAAGAATGACTATTTAGAGACAGAGTATTGCATACATGACAGTGATTTCACTCAAAGAAATTTCAGGATGAAATCTGTTTAATCTTACAGCTGTTTAATCTGGTGCTATTTAATGGAAATATATATTTTAATATTAAAAATTCAATATCTTTAGGAGAATGTCTGTAGATATTTGTAGGAACACTACATTAAGGAAGACTCAATAAAAGAATATTGCCTTTATATAGAACTTATATAATCATAACCTTTTGTACAGCATCAGCTAAAATATTTAATTTTTATTATGACAGAAGCATTCAAACAGATCCCCTAACAGATTGCCTGAGCGGAACACTTATCCCAAGAGGAGCATTGTGGCTTACTAACTCCCTGTTTCAGTAATGATTATAACCAAACAGTGGGAATAAAACCTTAAGAAGTCTGAGTTTCGTGGTACATATTTTTTACCTAATTTTATGAATTACGTAGTTCAGGAAGCAGTAGTGCTTCCACCTTTTCTCAATATGTTATAAACAATGCTTAACAAAATCTGGAATAAAAGAAGTCTGTTGTTTACTTTGTGTAGAAAAAGGGGACATTTACTGCTCTATCATACTTTTTATTTTAACTTCTTATCTAAGATGGTTTATTACATTGATCTCCACTTTAGATTTATCATGTATAAGATGAGAGTGAGAATCATGACTGTACCACCATGGGCAATGTGTCCTACGATTGATGGGACTCAGCATGGTGACCCTGCATGCACATATCATATGTCACGTAGATATCAAAGGAGGGAATGTAAAGAAACAGATTAACTAAGGGAGAAGACAAGACTTGAATGTGTCATATGTAGGGTGGGGTGTGCTTGTGTGTGGTGGGCTAGATTTTTAACTACCTAAAGAAAAAAAAGGATGAAATGAAATAGAGTTACTTTTATTATCCTATGAGTGTTTTTATTGTCTACATGATCTCCAGGGAGAGAAAGAAAACAAGAGGGAAGGTAGAGCTTAACATGTCTGCCTGTTTGTGACTTGAGTTTTCAGAATAGAGCTGTCAGGCACAGAAGGACAAACATTGCATGTTCTCACTTATTTGTAGGTTCTAAAAAGCACAGCAATTGAACTCATGGACATAAAGGGTAGAAAGATGGTTATCAGACGCTTGGAAGGGTAGTGAGGGGTTTTGGAGAGGCAAAAAATGGTTAATGAGTACAAAAAAAAAACAGAAAAAAATGAATAAGACCTACTATTTGATAGCACAACAAGGTGACTATAGTCAATAATAACTTAGTTGTAAATTTTAAAATAACTTAAAGAGTATAATTGGATTGACTGTAACTCAAAGGATAAATGGTTAAGGGGATGGATACCCCATTCTCCATGATGTGCTCATTTCACATTGCATATCCATATCAAAACATCTCATGTATCCCATAGATATATACATCTACTGTGTACCCACAAAAATTAAAAATAAAATTCCTTACAAAACTCAAAATACACTTCACTTTCTGATCCTAACCAACCCTCACCACAGCGACCATGGCCCCTCTGGTCTCTCATTTCAGATGCTAGAACTATTTAATGTCTGCAGGTAAATTCAATGTCAAAGCTGATGACTTCATATGTCTGCTTTTGTGGGATTAATTCTTTAATGCCATGCGTGCTGACTTGATTCTGCCTTAGATAGGTTTCAGATCTCAAGATTCATCCCATCTTTCAAAGGAGCGATCAAATTACTTTCAGTTTTGCAAGTTTAGCTAGAGCATATGTAGGAACACCTACACACACACACACACACACACACACACACACACACACACACACACACGCATGGCTTATGCTCCTCACACGGCCGTCTACCTTTTTTCTGATTCCATCTCACATGACCTTTAATCTTTCTGGCTCTGCACTGCAGGCTCAGCTTCCTCCTCAGCCACACTCCAGTCACTGAAATGCCTCCCTACTTCTTGGCAAGTCATCCTGCCTTTCCAGTTTGCCTTCCTCAACCATTCTCGAATTTTATGCATACTATGTTTTAATCATACTGCACCTTCTGTTATATTTCTATTATATCATGCTGCACCTTCTATTATAATTTTCTGTTATATTACATAGTAATTTTTCTTCACATTTCCCCTTCTTTCAGTATGACCTACTGTCTCCCTCTAACCCCCATATCCTATCCATTAGCCTCACAACTGTGTATGATGAAGCCTAAGCAAGTTGTATTCTCTTGCTTTTGTTCATTCAAGCAATTTATTCTGAAAAAAAAAGAAGAGACCTCCTTCCCTTCCTGACCTTCCCACCTTTAGCACAGACAGGAACACAACCCAGAAACCATGTTCTCCATCAGGCAGAACCCTATTCCAATAACAACACATAATGGAAATTTTGCCTTCTAATTAGATCATTTATGACCATGCTATCCCTTATACTCCAACAGAATTACTTGCTCCTTTCTCTATGTTGTTCTAGTATTTTTGTTGCTGTGATTAACATAATACTTATTGAGTACCTATTCATCTATTTATTTCTAGATACTCAGTTATAAATAAGGAATTTGATAAATATTATTGAAACAGTTGATTTGCCTTTCTCATAACCCTGTATAAAGTTCCAACAAAGTTTGAACTAAGAAAACTCTCTGTTTCTCCATGGAAAAAATTTCTACATTTTAATGTAATACTATAGATTAAATTTTTAATTAATAAAGGCTAAGTTGTTCTATATTCTTAATATAAATTAAGAATTTATTTTAATTCCTTCATTCTGAATGCTTTGGTACAAGAAGTGTGCTTGTACTATTCCTTCACCTGCTTCATTTGTAATAATTCTAGAAAGTAACTTCAGAATTACAGGTACTTCTAAAGGTAAAGTCTCCTTATTGTCCCTTGTTATAACTACTATCTAACTTTTCCACTAGCTTATATAGGGAATATTGAAGAAATAGGGAAATAAATAATTTTTATTTTACTTTATTTATTTTTGAGATCTTATTGAATCTTGAATTTTCCTTAAATGTTTTCATGTTTTTTGGCTTGTTTAATTCTGAATAATACAGCTTGAAATATCCCATTCCTGATGGAATTCTTTTCTCAATTTTTGTCACCTTAGCTCTAAAGCAATACGTTTCAATTATTCTCCATACTCTCTGATTCCACTTTCATTGTGCATTCTCCAATTTTTGCACTTATATGCTTTTTGAAATTAGATAGATTGATATTACAATTTCCCTGCTTGATAGTAACTCTCCTATACCCTTCTACCACAGTTCACTTTTATTGTCCATTACCTAAGACTGTTTTCATTCTATAGAGCACCTTGTCTTGGCAGTATCCTGCCATGAGCAATGCTCCTAGCTAATACCTAAGCTTCCTGATTATCAGAACCAATCAGTTCTCTAAAATTTATTCTGGATGAACAAAACAAGAAATACACAATAAGCAAATAATGCTAATATACCACATTTATCAAAGGAAGTTTTGGAGATCTTCTTTCTCCACACTTTATTATTGCTCCAAATTGAGAGGGGATAATTTTCCAACTTACCTGTTTTGTTTTTTCCATTTTTACCTTTTCAATTTTTCAAAACAATTTTGTGGGCATATAGTAGGTACATATATTTATGAGGCACATGGGATATTTTGATACAGGCATGCAATGTGAAATAAGCACATAATGTTTACCTCTTTCAGAAGTTTTCTCATCTTCCCAATCTGAAGCTACCTACCCCCAACTATAAATTCCTGAACCTCTGACCTAGAGCAAGGTATCTCTGCTTCTGCCTAAAATAGTTATCTTTTCAAAACATGTTCTGGAACAAGGAATGATGCTCACATATTTCCTTAATTGATTAAACAGGCTTCACAGAGAATTAGTGTTTAAGACAAAATTCAATTCCAAATTGAATTATTTATCACAGGGTAACAGATAAAAATCTCAGAAATCAATAACTCCAGGTTCTCTGAATTTTATGTGGAAATAGCAAAACATTCTGAATGTAGAATGTATTTCAATTTATTCATGAAGTTCAAAAATTAAGAAGGGCAATTCAAAAAATAATATACAAATGGCATCTAAATACTAATATTCTTCTAATAGGAAAGATGACACTAAGAGCATTCCCTGGGGTGCTGTTTTGATTTCAGTTACAGCCCAATGCACCAGGTGTTTGTTTATTTATTTATTATTATTATTATTATTTTTTTGCCATTCAGTGAAGTATTGCTCCCATGCCACTCCAGGTACAGATTCCTGTGGTGCAGTCTCTATTAGAAAATACTTTTCTCTTTTCTTATGTGAATTGCCCCTCTCAACTCTCAAACTCAAACGTAATGCAATATTCCTGCAAGGTTGTTTCAGTAACATGAGCATGTTCTGAATTTGACAAGTTTGTTCCTTTTAGATGCATGGCAGTTATGACATTGAAGTGTGGCCTGAACTTACTAGGCTAGTTTCCTTGAAGTCTTAGAAATGACATTAAACAACTGAAACAACGGGTGGTGAACTATTCTTGTAGGCTTTTTTCTGTCACTGGTCCAGATTTTTCCTCTGCCTCATTTACCAGACACACATCTTTCTGAGCCTCCAGGATTGTTATTAGGGCACCTTGCCGTTTATAGGACACTTGGCTTCTGTGTTTTAATACCTGAGCAAATGTTCAGTATGAACCAACACTTTTATTTCCCTTAGGGAAGTTCTATCCTTTAAAATGTTACCAGTTTTCATTTTAGAATATCAAAAACAATTTTTTCATTATATAACTTGCTTGAAAGTGAACAAGATAATATATGGTAAAGTGTAGACCTAGATTTATCCTTAAAGTTCTCAAGTCTGTTCCATAAAAGTATTAAGTTATATTTTTACTCTGTGGCAAAGAAGAAAATATTTAATTTTTCCTTCACTGGAATAGAAGCAAACCAGAAACTTACTTTCCACTGCTTCAGTGTAAAGTGATGATTTTATAGATATGCCTTCTTTTCTTGAAATAAATATTTTAGGTCTGTTCTAGAAAGTGTTCTAAGGCTAGGTTTATAATTTATACCAAACCTAATAAAATATGAAAATGGTCCAAATATGCAGAAAGTTTTATAATTTTGTTTATCCAATATCAAGCACAAATTCTAAAAAGACAAAACAATACAATTTTTGAAGCAAACAGATAAGTTTTTTATTTACTCAAATGCAAATTAAATCAAACTTCTTTAATGAATTTGTGGAGTTCTTCATTTTTATTTTATTTAACTTGCCTACAGATTCTAATAATGAATAATTATTTTCTTAGAGTCAGCTTTGATTAGCCAACTTGTCTTTTCACATCAAATCTCACCTTCTTAAATATGTTTACTAACATATGGATACATTACTTATTATCCTTATTCTAATAGCATTATCACAATTAAATATATTGTTTAATTTTGGCTAATAACAGCACTTGAAATTAAAGACACTTCTCTTGCTTTTCAGACATTTAAATGACACAGTTTATTACATCAGTCTAAAACATACAGTGAGAAGTGGAGGAAGGAGATTACATTAACCCAGGAAGAATAGGGTACAAACAGATGAAAGGTCACATCACCTGAATATTGGGTCACACAATGCTTATATGAACTGTCTGAATTTGTTCACTTTTTTGTCTTTTTCTCATCTAACTCAGCCATATCAATTTTCCCTACTGATGGTATGGTTACAGGAACCAGAATTAAAGTCTAAGAGCAAAGTGGCCCAATAGATGTGAGATGCTTGGGGTCACCTGCTCTATTAGAAAAATGAAGGGACAATGATGCCTGGCCAGTAAGCAACTATGTACTTTATTTGTACTTCTTGGACAGAGGGCATGTGGGACCCGATTGGATGTCACCAATAGGTGGCTGATTTTCAATGCAATAAATACAGAGTGCCTCATATATCTCATATGCGTATTTGGTGAATCATGAATATTTCATCTATATGCAGTCATTCTATTCTTTACTATGTATAAGTAATTTTCTCATTTGTTCTACCATTTCTATTTTTCATCACATAGGTACTTTACTTACTTTTATGTCTCACAGCTACTCTCTGCCACGACTTTACTTCTATGTCTCACAAGCTATTTTCTTCTGTACTTAGTATCATGTATCCTCCTTGTTTTCCCCCTTTATTTCCGTAGCAGAATTAAATATTCTCTTTTTAATATGTTAAATATACACTACCACAATATTCTAGCCTGCTTCATTCAAAGAAGATAAAGAAGCAGCATATGTGGTGTTTAGAATTAAGGTGTTTAAGAAAACTAACACTTTTTTTTCTTTCTTTTTTTGAAAACTAACACTTTTATATGAAAACACAGGTCAAAAAAGACAGCATGGTATAATCATGAAGACTATATGTTTATTGGAGTCATCTCTGAGCACTAATCTCAATTCCACAGTAGATAGCTGTGCAATCTTAGTGAAATTACTTAGTGATTCTGTGTCAGCATTTTTCTTTTTTCCTTTCCTTTTTCTTAATTATATTTCAAATTCTGGGGTATATGTGCAGATATCGCAGGACTGTTACATAGGTATACACATGCCATGGTGGTTTGCTGCCTCCATCCCCTCATCACCTACATTAGGTATTTCTCCATTTTTCTTTTCATTCTTTCTTTCCTTCTTTCTTTCCTTCCTTCTTTCTTTCCTTCCTCCCTCCCTCCCTCCCTCCCTCCCTCCCTCCCTCCCTCCCTCCCTCTCTCTCTCTC